>NC_086447.1:625254402-625484402 GCF_028390025.1 Pseudophryne corroboree | reverse complement strand
CCCATAGTCAGATATGTTAATGTAATAATATGTGTACTTTCAATCCCGTTGATTCTTGTGTGCCACATATTACATTAACATATTAACAATTCCGGGACCTGACAGGCTGAAGCGATCGCAGAGCCACTCAGAAACTGCACAAAACTTTTTGCACAGCTCCCCTGCACAAGCGGTCGCACACTTGCTATGCTGAAATACACTCCCCTATAGGCGGCGACTATCTGATTGCACGGTTACAAAAACTGTGCGATCAACTCGGAATAACCCCCACATTCCATAGACAACAGATATTCAACATGCAGCCCTCTAGCAGCTGTGCATCCAAGCATGCCCTAATAGCAAAATTGTGTAAGGAATACTGGGATGTGTAGTTTCACAGCAGCTACAGAGACCCACGTTAAATAACCCTGCCATAGACTATAAATGTAAGAGATTGGTACAGATTTTTTTTATCATTATCATCGACAAAAAGCAGGGGCACTTATATTTGTTAATTTCCACCAAATGCTGTTGAGCCCCCTGACACATCCTCTATACCCCTTTCTTACGATAAAATGGTTAAAAGTTACAATTGGAAAATAAAAAAAAAACAGGATTTTAATACCTACTGGTAAATCCTTTTCTGCTAGTCCGTAGAGGATGCTGGGGTCCACTTTAGTACCATGGGGTATAGACGGTTCCGCAGGAGCCATGGGCACTTTAAGACTTTTTCAGATGTGAACTGGCTCCTCCCTCTATGCCCCTCCTCCAGACCTCAGTATAGGAACTCTGCCCAGGGAGACAGACATTTCGAGGAAAGGATTTATTTTTAAGTTAATGGTGAGATTCCTACCAGCTCAAACTTCAACCATGCCGCACAACATGGCTTTCAACAAAAACACATGCCAATCGCATGAACATTACAGCAAACGTGCTGAAAACATTTTCAACAAATTAACACCTGCAGGTTAAGTAGGCACTGGGTTGGGTGCCCAGCATCCTCTACGGACTAGGAGAAAAAGATTTACCGGTAGGTATTAAAATCCTGTTTTCTCATACATCCTAGAGGATGCTGGGGTCCACTTCAGTACCATGGGGTTATACCAAAGCTCCAGTACAGGCGGGAGAGTGCGGATGTTCCTGCAGAACCGACTGACCAAACTTTAGGTCATCAGCGGCCAAGGTGTCAACCTTGTAAAACTTTGCAAATGTGTTTGCCCCTGACCAAGTAGCAGCTCGACAGAGCTGCAAAGCCGAGACGCCCAGGAGGCGCCCACCCTTCTAGTAGAATGGGCATTCACCGAATTCGGGACCGGCAATCCTGCCGTGGAATGAGCATGCTGAATCGTACATCTGATCCAGCGCGCAATCGTCTGCTTAGAAGCAGGGCACCCAACCTTGTTGGGAACATACAGGACAAACAGAGCCTCTGTTTTCCTTATCCGAGCTGTTCTCTTGACAAATTCTCAAAGCTCTGACCCCATCCAGAGACTTCGAAACAGCGGAAGTGTCAGTAGCTACTGGCACCACAATAGGTTGGTTCACATGGAAAGAAGAAAACCACCTTTGGAAGAAATTGCTGACGAGTTCTTAGTTCAGCCCTATCTTCATAGAAGAACAAATAAGGGCTCTTGTGACACAAGGCCCCTAACTCAGACACCTGCATTACGTATGCCAAGGCCAACAGCATGACCACTTTCCAAGTAAGAAACCTTAACT
This sequence comes from Pseudophryne corroboree, assembly GCF_028390025.1. NCBI lineage: Eukaryota > Metazoa > Chordata > Amphibia > Anura > Myobatrachidae > Pseudophryne > Pseudophryne corroboree. The sequence goes on along the minus strand of NC_086447.1, from coordinate 625,482,704 downwards.
CAACCTCTTGGAGAGGTTCAAACCAGTCCAATTTAAGGAACTGCAACATCACATTAAGATCCCACGGTGCCGTAGGAGGCACAAAAGGAGGTTGGATGTGCAAAACCCCTTTCACAGTGTCTGAACTTCTGGAAGGGAGTCAATTGTTTCTGAAAGAAAATGGCAAGGACGAAATCTGGACCTTGATTGAACCCAATCGTAGGCACGCATCCACACCCGCCTGCAGAAAACGTCCTAACTTAAACTCTTCCATTGGAGCCTTCTTCGATTCACACCAAGACACATATTTTCTTCAAATACGGTGGTAATGTTTAGACGTTACTCCTTTCCTGGACTGAATGAGAGTGGGAATGACTTCTTTGGGAATACCCTTTCGGGCTAGAATCCGGCGCTCAACAGCCATGCCGTCAAACGTAGCCGCGGTAAGTCTTGATACACACACGGCCCCTGCTGCAGCAGGTCCTCGCGAAGACGAAGAGGCTGAGGATCTTCTATGAGCAACTCCTGAAGATCTGGATACCAAGCCCTCCTTGGCCAGTGTCACGATCCGGGTATCTGGACGCCATTTCTTACCCATCAGATGCCTCCTAAGGCTGGCTCAGCGCTCCAGGACCGGATCCCATCTGTTATCCTGATGTGTACATTCCTGTATCCTCTCCTGTCACTCTGGGACGCTGTCACAGTAAACTCCATATTACACCTGGCATGGCGTCTCCCGCGGCCTCCGCCGCCGTCCCTGAACTTCTGCATGCAGAGTGTCTGAGTGGCGATTACGTCAGCCGCGGCCTCCGCTGTGTCCGCGTGGTTGGATGTGCATCTGTCAGCCTGGCGCCTCCTGTCTCCGGTGGCCGGCGCCGCCATTACTGTTTTCATTACCACATGGATTACAAACCAAACTTCCCTCCAAGTGTCTGCATGGGCGCAGCCATCTTGGATTCTGTCAGCTGATCATTTCCACCAATCTGTTGTCAGTATTGATAATCTGCATAATTGCCTAGCCAATCCCTTCCTTGCTGCAGGTATAAATACACTGTGCCTGAGCAAGGAAGGCGTCAGTGCTTTGGTTGTCAAACCTAGTTCCTGTTTGTCTCTCTCCTGTGATTGTCTTCCAGGTTCCAGCTCCTGTCTCAAGACTTCCACCATAGAGACCCGCACCAGCATTCCACCTGCGGTGTAGCCTGACTCTCCAATCCATTGTGGATTCATCTGTTTCCAGCTACAACATTACCTGCTTCCAGCTCAGCTTCCAGCAGAGTACAGCTTCCCTTAAAGGGCCGGTGTCCTTTCTACACTTTACCACTCTCCACCGGTATTATTATTTCATCGCTCCCAAGTTCATTTATTATTTAACTGGTTCCAGCCAGTATCCACTCCGTGCTAACAACAGTCTGGTTCCAGCCAGTATCCACAGCAGCTGTTTTATCTTCAGCAACCCAGCTTTTCCTGGAACACCAGCTGGCACAATCCTGGGTTATCTCCATTGCTACAGTCGGGCCTGGTAAGGACTTTCCATCTAGAAGATCATAAGAACTATCTCACACTACCAGTGCCCTGTGGCTCCTGCCATCCTGTAGTACCCAGGAACTGTATTTATTCTTTGCTGACTTTTACGTTTTCTTTTACTGCTGCTGTGTTGCGGAGTTGTCATAATAAACATCATTGACTTTTATCCAAGTTGTCGTGGTCACGCCTTCGGGCAGTTATTATTCATGTTACTTACATGTCCAGGGGTCTGATACAACCTCCCAGGTTCCGGTACATCTCAGCCCCTACAACTGAGGCTGCCTCCCGTCAGCTCAGGCCCTCAGTTGTGACAGTAAGCACTGACCTAATGAATCCAGCCGGAGACCAGGATCAAGCGGCCAGGCCGATGCAAGAACTGGCAGCCCGACTAGAACATCAGGAGGCTGCACAGGGCCACATCATCCGCTGTCTCCAGGATCTCTCTACTCGGCTGGATGGGATTCAGACAACTCTCCGTGGATCAGGCGCGTCTGGTGCGTCAACCACAGTGAATCCAGCTATAACCCCACCCACCTTACCCATTTCTGCTCCACGTCTTCATCTTCCAACGCCAGCAAAATTTGACGGATCTCCAAGATTCTGCAGGGGATTTCTCAACCAGTGTGAGATTCAGTTTGAGCTACAACCTGGCAATTTTCCCAGTGACCGTACAAAAATTGCCTACATTATTTCTCTTCTCAGTGGCTCAGCCCTTGATTGGGCATCACCGTTATGGGAGAGGTCCGACACCCTGCTATCTTCCTACACTGCCTTCGTGTCAACATTCAGGCGCATCTTCGACGAGCCAGGCCGGGTAACCTCAGCTTCATCCGAGATTCTCCGTTTACGCCAGGGGTCACGTACTGTAGGACAATATCTGATACAGTTCCAGATCCTGGCATCCGAACTGGCATGGAACGACGAGGCCCTGTATGCTGCATTCTGGCATGGCTTATCTGAGCGTATTAAAGATGAGTTAGCTACCAGAGACTTACCTTCTAAGTTAGATGAGCTAATCTCACTCTGCACGAAAGTTGATTTACGTTTCAGAGAGAGAGCAACTGAGCGTGGAAGATCATTTGCTCCAAAATCTTCTGCTCCTCCTCCTCGTCAACTGTCACCATCTAAAGATGAGCCCATGCAACTTGGCCGTTCCCGTTTAACTCCTGCTGAGCGCCGAAGACGTCTCTCCGAGTCTCTCTGTCTCTATTGTGCAGCTCCGTCTCACACCATTAATGCCTGTCCCAAACGTCCGGGAAACTCCAAATCCTAGCTCGCCAAGGAGAGGGCCGGCTAGGAGTAATGATCTCCTCTCCATCTCCTCAAGATTGTAATCTCCCAGTCTCGCTTCAAGTTGCTCAACGTTATCGGAACGTCATTGCCCTCCTTGATTCCGGAGCGGCTGGGAACTTTATTACCGAAGCCTATGTTAAACGGTGGTCCCTACCCACCGAGAGACTTCCTTCGTCCATTTCTTTAACTGCCGTGGATGGCAGCAAAATTTTTGATGCAGTTATTTCTTTAAGGACTCTACCAATTCGTCTGAGAGTGGGAGTTCTTCATTCCGAACTTATTTCTTTTTTAGTGATTCCAAGAGCCACACATCCTGTGGTCCTGGGCCTTCCATGGCTCCGTCTTCACAATCCTACAATTGATTGGACGACTACGCAAATCCTGGCATGGGGTTCCTCCTGTGCTGAGACATGTTTGTTTAAAGTATTGCCTGTCTGTTCTTCCTCCCCCAGGTCGTCTGATGTTCCACCTCCTCCATATCAAGATTTCACGGATGTGTTCAGTAAAGCTTCTGCTGATATCCTTCCTCCTCATAGAGAATGGGACTGCCCGATTGATCTCGTTCCAGGGAAGGTTCCACCTCGAGGCCGAACTTATCCGTTGTCTCTGCCTGAGACGCATTCTATGGAGGAATATATTAAAGAGAACCTAGCAAAGGGGTTCATTCGACCTTCTTCTTCTCCAGCCGGCGCAGGCTTCTTTTTTGTAAAAAAGAAAGATGGTGGTCTGCGGCCGTGCATCGACTACAGAGGTTTGAACGACATTACCATCAAGAACCGTTATCCTTTACCCCTGATTACTGAGCTCTTTGACAGAGTTAGCGGAGCTACCATCTTTACAAAGCTGGACTTGAGAGGTGCATACAATCTCATCCGGATCCGTGAGGGTGACGAGTGGAAGACCGCCTTTAACACCCGTGACGGACATTATGAGTACCTCGTCATGCCCTTCGGATTGAGCAATGCTCCAGCTGTCTTCCAGCATTTTGTCAATGAGATCTTCAGAGACATTCTATACCGTCATGTCGTGGTCTATCTAGACGATATCCTCATTTTTGCCAACGATTTAGAGGAACATCGTTTTTGGGTTAAAGAGGTTCTGTCCCGTCTCCGTGTCAATCATCTCTATTGCAAATTAGAAAAATGCGTCTTTGAAGTCAAGTCCATTCCGTTTCTAGGGTACATTGTGTCCGGTTCCGGACTAGAGATGGATCCTGAGAAACTACAAGCAATCCAAAATTGGCCGGTACCCTTAACCCTCAAAGGGGTCCAGAGGTTCTTAGGGTTCGCCAACTATTACCGAAAGTTTATACGAGACTTTTCCACCATTGTGGCGCCTATTACTGCTTTCACTAAGAAGGGTGCTAACCCGTCCAAGTGGTCTGAAGAAGCCATGCAAGCATTTCATCTTTTAAAACAAAGGTTCATCTCTGCGCCTGTTCCGAAACAGCCTGACATCGACTCTCCTTTCATCTTAGAGGTGGATGCCTCCTCCGTTGGAGTAGGAGCGGTGTTATCTCAGAGGGCTAAAGATGGCCATTTACACCCTTGCAGTTTCTTCTCCCGGAAGTTCTCCCCAGCTGAGCGCAACTATGCCATTGGCGACCAGGAGTTGCTAGCCATCAAGCTCGCTCTAGAAGAGTGGAGGTATCTGTTGGAGGGAGCTTCTCATTCAATCACCATACTTACAGACCACAAGAACCTTTTATATCTGAAAGGCGCACAATGTCTCAACCCTCGTCAGGCCAGATGGGCACTTTTCTTTTCCAGGTTCGACTTTAAACTCCAGTTCTGTCCGGGCTCTCAGAATCGCAAGGCCGATGCCCTTTCCCACTCATGGGAGCAAGAAAATGAGTCAGAGTCTTCAGACAAGCATCCTATTATAAATCCGTTGGCATTCTCCACGGTAGGGATGGACTCTACGCCCCCATCAGGGAAAAGTTTTGTGAAACCGATGCTAAGGAAGAAGCTCATGCATTGGGCCCATGCTTCCCGTTTTGCCGGACATACAGGTATCCAAAAAACCCTGGAGTTTATCTCTAGGTCCTATTGGTGGCCAACTCTGAAAAAGGACGTCTTGGAGTTTATTGCATCTTGCCCAAAGTGTGCTCAACATAAGGTATCCCGCCAGTCGCCTGCGGGGCAACTGGTTCCACTATCTGTTCCCCGTCGACCTTGGACCCATTTGTCGATGGATTTTATTACAGATTTACCCATGTGCAACAAGTTCAATACCATCTGGGTGGTAGTTGACCGGTTCACCAAGATGGCACACTTCATTCCTCTCACCGGTCTTCCGTCAGCTTCCAAGTTGGCTCAAGTATTCATACAAGAGATCTTCCGACTCCACGGTCTTCCTGAAGAAATTATCTCAGATCGAGGAGTTCAATTCACAGCCAAATTCTGGCGAAGTTTATGTCAAGTCCTCCAAGTCAAGCTAAAGTTTTCCACGGCTTACCATCCTCAGACCAATGGTCAAACCGAGAGGGTGAATCAGGACTTGGAGGCCTTCCTCCGCATCTATGTGTCCTCCTCTCAAGATGACTGGGTTCAATTACTTCCCTGGGCCGAGTTCTGTCATAACAACCAGTATCATTCTTCATCTGCTTCAACACCATTCTTCACTAACTTTGGATTCCACCCTAAAGTCCCTGAGTTCCAACCGCTTCCAGCAACTTCTGTTCCCGCAGTGGATATCACCTTGCATCAGTTTGCCAATATCTGGAAGAGCGTACGATCAGCTCTGCTCAAGGCATCGTTCAGGTACAAGAAGTTTGCGGATAAGAAGCGTCGAGCAGTTCCTGCTCTCAAGGTGGGTGATCGGGTATGGTTATCCACGAAGAATTTGAGGTTAAGAGTTCCCAGTATGAAGTTTGCACCTCGCTATATCAGTCCTTTCAAGATTGAACAAGTCATCAATCCTGTTGCTTACAGACTCCAGTTGCCTCCCTTCTTAAAAATACCCAGGACATTCCATGTTTCCCTGTTGAAACCGCTGATCTTGAATCGGTTTCATTCCTCACTTCCTCCAACTCCGAAAGTCCAAACTCAACGAGGCGTTGAGTATGAAGTGGCCAAGATCCTGGACTCACGTCACCGTTACGGTCAACTACAATATCTTATTGACTGGAAGGGTTATGGTCCTGAGGAACGTTCATGGACCAATGCTTCTGATGTCCATGCTCCTGCCTTGGTCCGGAGATTCCATTCCAAGTTTCCTCAAAAGCCAAAGAAGTGTCCTGGGGCCACTCCTAAAGGGGGGGGTGCTGTCACGATCCGGGTATCTGAACGCCATTTCTTACCCATCAGATGCCTCCTAAGGCTGGCTCAGCGCTCCAGGACCGGATCCCATCTGTTATCCTGATGTGTACATTCCTGTATCCTCTCCTGTCACTCTGGGACGCTGTCACAGTAAACGCCATATTACACCTGGCATGGCGTCTCCCGCGGCCTCCGCTGCCGTCCCTGAACTTCTGCATGCAGAGTGTCTGAGTGGCGATTACGTCAGCCGCGGCCTCCGCTGTGTCCGCGTGGTTGGATGTGCATCTGTCAGCCTGGCGCCTCCTGTCTCCGGTGGCCGGCGCCGCCATTACTGTTTTCATTACCACATGGATTACAAACCAAACTTCCCTCCAAGTGTCTGCATGGGCGCAGCCATCTTGGATTCTGTCAGCTGATCATTTCCACCAATCTGTTGTCAGTATTGATAATCTGCATAATTGCCTAGCCAATCCCTTCCTTGCTGCAGGTATAAATACACTGTGCCTGAGCAAGGAAGGCGTCAGTGCTTTGGTTGTCAAACCTAGTTCCTGTTTGTCTCTCTCCTGTGATTGTCTTCCAGGTTCCAGCTCCTGTCTCAAGACTTCCACCATAGAGACCCGCACCAGCATTCCACCTGCGGTGTAGCCTGACTCTCCAATCCATTGTGGATTCATCTGTTTCCAGCTACAACATTACCTGCTTCCAGCTCAGCTTCCAGCAGAGTACAGCTTCCCTTAAAGGGCCGGTGTCCTTTCTACACTTTACCACTCTCCACCGGTATTATTATTTCATCGCTCCCAAGTTCATTTATTATTTAACTGGTTCCAGCCAGTATCCACTCCGTGCTAACAACAGTCTGGTTCCAGCCAGTATCCACAGCAGCTGTTTTATCTTCAGCAACCCAGCTTTTCCTGGAACACCAGCTGGCACAATCCTGGGTTATCTCCATTGCTACAGTCGGGCCTGGTAAGGACTTTCCATCTAGAAGATCATAAGAACTATCTCACACTACCAGTGCCCTGTGGCTCCTGCCATCCTGTAGTACCCAGGAACTGTATTTATTCTTTGCTGACTTTTACGTTTTCTTTTACTGCTGCTGTGTTGCGGAGTTGTCATAATAAACATCATTGACTTGTATCCAAGTTGTCGTGGTCACGCCTTCGGGCAGTTATTATTCATGTTACTTACATGTCCAGGGGTCTGATACAACCTCCCAGGTTCCGGTACATCTCAGCCCCTACAACTGAGGCTGCCTCCCGTCAGCTCAGGCCCTCAGTTGTGACAGCCAGTCTGGGACAATGAGGATAGCTTGAACGCCTGTTCTTCTTATGAGCTTGAGAACTTTCGTAATGAGTGGAAGTGGAGTGAAGACATATACCGACCGAAACACCCACTGGGTCACTAGTGCATCCACTGCTATTGCTTGAGGGTCTCTCAACATGGAACAATATCTCTGAAGCTTCTTGTTGAGACGAGATGCCATCATGTATACTTGAGAAACTCCCCAAAGACCTGTCACCTCTGCGAAGACTTCTTAGTGGAGGCCCCATTCTCCTGGATGGAGATCATGTCTGCTGAGGAAGTCTGCTTCCCAGTTGTCCACTCCCGGAATGAAAATTGCCGACAGAGCTCTTGCATGTCTTTCTGCCCAGAGGAAGATCTTTGACACCTCTGTCATTGCCGCTCTGCTTTTCGTTCCGCCCTGACGGTTTATGTACGCGACTACTGTTACATTGTCCGACTGGATCTGAACGGGTTGATCTTGAAGAAGATGCACTGCTTGTAGAAGGCCGTTGTAAATGGCTCTCAACTCCAGAACGTTTATGTGAAGATAAGTTTCTTGACTTGACTATCTTCCTTGGAAGTTCCCCCCCTGTGTGACTGCTCCCCAGCCTCAGAGACTTGCATCCGTGGTCACCAGGATCCAGTCTTGAATCCCGAACCTGCGTCCCTCTAGGAGGTGAGAACTGTGTAGTCACCACAGGAGCGAAATTCTGGCTTCGGATGACAGGATTATGCTCTGATGCATGTGTAGATGGGATCCGGACCACTTGTCCAATAGGTCCCACTGGAATACTCATGCATGGAATCGGCCAAACTGTATGGCCTCGTAGGCCGCTACCATCTTCCCCAACACCCAAATGCATTGATGAATAGACACTCTTGTTGGTTTCAGAATTTGTTTGACCATTCTCTGGATTTCCAGAGCATTTTCTATTGGAAGAAATACCCTCTGTGCTTCTGTGTCCAGTATCATCCCCAGAAAAGACAATCTTGTCGTCGGTTCCAATTGGAAAACTTCTGGTCCAACCGTGATGTTGAAGTACTGTCAGGGAGATTGCCATGTGCTGCACCAACTTTTCCCTGGATCTCGCTTATATCAGGAGATCTTCCATGTCAGGAATTATATTGACTCCTTATTGTCGAAGGAGGACCATCATCTACTGCCATCACCTTGGTGAAAACCCTCGGTGCCGTGGAATGTCCTAACGGTAACGTCTGAAATTGGTAATGACAATTCTGTATTGCGAATCTCAGATAAGCGTGTAAGTAGGCATTTTTTATGTTTACTGACACCATGAAGTCCCCCTCCTCCAGACTGGAAACCACTGCCCTCAGAGATTCCATCTTGAACTAGAACCTTTGCAGGTAGAAATTCAGAGTATACAGGTTTAGAATCGGTATGACCGAGCCGTCCGGCTTCGGAACCACGAATAGGGTTGCAATAAAACCCTTCTCCTTGTTGTAACAAGGGAACCAGGACAAAAACTTGATACTGACACAATTTTTGTATTGCTGCTGCCACCACTTCCCTGTATGGGAAAGAAGCTGGTAAGGTCGATTTGAAAATACGGCCTGGGGAAATGTCTTGAAACTCCAGTTTGTGCCCGTGGGACTCTATTTGTATGACCCACGGGTCTAGGCCAGATTGAACCCAGAACTGACTGAAGAGTTTCAGACGTGCCTCCACCTGAGCGGACTCCCGCAAGGGAGCCCCAGCATCATGCTGAAGATTTGGCAGAAGCAGAGGTTGATTTCTGCTCCTGTGATCCTGGAGACGCTGTGGACGGTGGACTTTATTTCCTTTTCCCCTCCCTTTACCCACAAAGAAAGGGGAAACTTTACCCTTTTTTTGTAATTTTTGGGCCGAAATGACTGCATCCGAGAGTGATGTGTCTTTTTTGCCGGCGCAGGAGCAATAGGCAAGAATGACGACTTTCCTGCGGTAGCCGCAGAAACTAAAGCATCCAGCCCATCTCCAAATAAGGACTCCCCTTAATACGGGAGAGCCTCCATATTCCTTTTGGAATCTGCGTCAGCATTCCATTAGCGAATCCACAACGCCCCCTGTGCTGAGATTGCCATGGTAGCGGCTCTTGATCCCAAGAGACCAATATCTTTCATGGTTTCTAGCATGTACAGCAGTGTCTTTGATATGACCTAACGTTAGGAGTATGTCGTCTCTATCTATTGTGTCAATGTCTGATAAGTTTTCTGACCAGTTTTCAATAGCACCCACGCACATGCAATGGTAGGCCTGAGTAGTGTCCCATTGGCCACATCAATAGATTACAACGTAGTCTCCAATTTGCGGTCTGCCGGCTCCTTAAGTGAAGCCGTCCCAGGCGCAGGGAAAAACACCTTTTTCTTTTAACCGTGACAGGGCACTGTCTAAAATGTGGGGTGACTCCCACCTTTTCCTGTCCTCTGCATGGAAAAAGCTAAACTGCCTGACTTCTTTTGGGAATCTGAAATTTCTTTTCGGGTTAAACCAGACTCCCTCCAAGAGACTGTTCAGCTCATGAGGTGGAGGGATAGTTACATTACTTCTTTACTATAGTAAGCCTGCTCCTGTGGTAAAGGAGTGGGCCCCGTAACTTCTAATACCTCCTTTATAGCTAAAAACATGTTTTAAATTGTTTTTCGCTAACTTAGGACCTATTCCCCTGGAATCACTAGTGTCGACATAGGAAACAGCGCCCGTGTCGGTATCAGTTCATACTACTTGTGCAAATGTTTATGTGACCCAGAGGGGTCCCCTATGGATGAAAGGCAGAACTATTAAAAATCACATCTTCAACAGATTATTTTCAGTTTTCTGCATGAGACTCAGACTTATCCAATCTCTTACTGATATGATTCACACTATCACGTAAATCTTTCACCCAGTCAGGCTCTTGGTGTCACATTACAACTCTGTGTCCATAACATGGCTCCCACAGAGGAAGAGCTCCCTGCCTCAGACATGTCACACACGTGCACAATCAAACCACAGACATTCCGGGGCTTATAGGGGACAGACCCACAGTAAAATCTGTCAGAGGGACACAGAAAAGGCATTGCCAGTCCACAACTCAGTGCTTAAATAAAAAATCCCTGTGTCGTGTACTTTGTACACAGAGACTTTCCACTCTATGGGGGTCATTCCGAGTTGTTCGCTCGTTGCCGATTTTCGCTATGCTGCGATATGTTGCTAACTGCGCATGCGCTAAGTTATTTAACACAAAACTTAGTAGATTTACTGTGTTCAAGCAATGCTTTTCAGTCGCACTGCTGATCGGTGAGTGATTGACAGGAAAGGGGCGTTTTTGGGAGGTAACTGAGCCTTTTCCGGGAGTGTGCTAAAAACGCAGACGTACCAGGCAAAAACGCAGGAGTGCCTGGAGAAACGGGGGAGTGGCTGGCCGAACGCAGGGCGTGTTTGTGACGTCAAAGCAGGAACTAAACGGACTGAGCTGATCGCAATCTAGGAGTAGGTCTGGAGCTACTCCTAGATTGCAAAAGAATTATTTAGTAGCAGTTTTGGTAATTTTTTGTTCGCTAATCTGCTAAGCTAAGATACACTCCCAGAGGGCGACGGCCTAGCGTGTGCAATGCTGCTAAAAGCAGCTAGCGAGCGAACAACTCGGAATGACCCCATATATATTGTCAATAATCTGTCAAAATACCACAATATACACTCCCCTCCCCCCCCCCCCCCTTTTTGCACTCTGATACTAAAATCATAAGTTGAGAGGAGGATCAGTGTTTCTTCCCGTGCTTTATGCTGGAAGAAAATGGTGCTGAACAGTGTGCTGGCTGCCTGAGGAAGAAGCCCCGCCCTCTGCAATGGTGCATTTTTCCTCAGCAAACATGAGGTAATATTTATACTGGCAGGGGTGTAGGATTGTGCCACGGCCCAATATGCTACCTTTTTGCCAGTTAGAGTAGGTTTTCATGCTGCCCAGGGCGCCCACCCCCGCGCCCTGCACCCTGCTGTGCCTGTGTTATGGGTAGCATGCTCGCGCAGCATTCCCGCCCGCTGCGCAGGACCTTTTTGCAGTCATGATGACCGGAGATCCTCTTCGGTAATACACTCACCTGTCTTCTGACTGCTGGCTCTGTTAGGGGGGTGACGGCGTGCTATGGGAGTGAGCGCATAGTCGCAGCTAGTGTTCAGTACCCTTCAGGAGCTAATGTGTCCTGTCACTGTCAGCAAGAAGCAGAGCCATGAAACTATTCAGGAAGTTGGTTCCTACTTCATCCCCTAAGTCCCACGAAGCAGGGAGACTGTTGCCAGCAGTCTGCCTGAAAATAAAAAACCTAACAAAGTCTTTTAGTGAAACTCAGTAGAGCTCCACTAGAGTGCGACCAGTCTGCCTGGGCATATTTTCTAAACTGAGGTCTGGAGGAGGGGCATAGAGGGAGGAGCCATTTCACACTCTGAAAAAGCGATGGCTCCTGCGGAACCGTCTATACCCCATGGTACTGAAGTGGACCCCAGCATCCTCTAGGACGTATGAGAAAATACTTTATGTGACGGGGCGGACCCGGAGCAACGGAGCAGCTGTGGGAGGAGATGGCCAGTGCACCTATGCAGGCATCAGAACTTATCGGGGCTAATAGGATAACCTCACGATTATCACTACACGCAGTAATGTATCGCAGGTAATTGGATATCTCCCTCAGTCTAATGTTATCAAAATATTTGAAAACAAGGAGTGGTGTTTGATTAGACAATTGTGAAGTAGACTCTAGGCTGGCATTGTCTTTCAAGGCACGGGTTATAAACCTCCACCCTGTTCATTTAACTACCATCATTACTTATGAGCACATTCCTCCCCATAACTGTATTCTTGTCCACTCTGGTTCCCTTGGACCTCCTAGATGACGTGGCAAAAAAAGAAATTAAAATGTACGTGTTTTGTATGTTTTATGTTTAACATGTGCACTCTTCAACTTTTATCAATGTCATATGCTGGCATTTTACCCACACTTTGTATAATCATTCCTGATCTACTCTGTACTTAATATGGTTTACAATGTTTCGACTGTACTGCACAGTGTGTTATGTCTTTGTAAACAAATTACACACACATAACATTAAAAATAAATAAATAAAAGCATTTTACGTAATAATTTGTTCTTACCAGAAGTAAAAGCTCTGTGATATTGATACATATCTTCACCTAATAACTCTTTAGCCATTTGTCTTATTTTCTCCCGAATAGAATCTAATTTTTTCTTTGCTTCCTTTAGCACTTCATCTTTGTTGGGTTCACTGTAAATAACATTAATTAAAGAAAGTAGTCTGCTTCCAGAGAGGAACATTTTCATACGTGAATGGTTATAACCAAAATGCTTATAAATTAACACATACTATATTGACTCATAACCCCTTAGGGCCTTTACAAAATATGCCTCTATGGGGCCTATTTATCAAATATTTTTCATAAACTCACGCAGAAACCTGTATCCCCACTTTGTACAAACAGCATAATGCAGGCAATTTCGCAAAAATCTCTAACTGGAAAGTCTACCTGGATATCACTGTAACGCAGCATTTCGTATGCAAATACAGCCGCAGTTGCACACAGAATATAGGCATGCTGCATATCATTTTAATCAGCAGAAGCTGCTTGTGCGTTGCAAATAGGACACATTTTGCCTGATGTTAGCACAGAACTCACTCACACCAGGCATCTTGCGGTGTATGGCATATTGAGGATAGATGTATGAAGACACATCTGTAATATGGATTTGTTTAATAAGATTATTAGAGATTCTATTAAGCAGATCCCCATGAAAATATGCAAACCAGGACTGGCTACCTACAGGTTAAAATATGAGGAACGAGTCAAACCTCTTTTACATATGATGTACTGGACAAACATTTTTCCAACCGCTTTTCTCTTGCGTCCTAGTGGATGCTGGGGTCCATTTTAGTACCATGGGGTATAGACGGTTTCGCAGGAGCTTTCGGCACTAAGACTTTTCAACAGTGTGAACTGGCTCCTCCCTCTATGCCCCTCCTTCAGACCTCAGTTTAGAAAATGTGCCCAGGAGACTGGATGCACACTAGAGGAGCTCTACAGAGCTTTGCTGGAAAAAGACTTTCTTAGGTTTTTTATTTTACAGGGAAGCTGCTCGCAACAGCTTCCCTGCTTCGTGGGACTTAGGGGGGGGGGGGAGTAGGAACCAACTTCTCAATTAGTTAATGGTTCTGCTTCCGCTGACAGGACACCATTAACTCCTGAAGGGTACTGAACACAGCCCAAGCCTGGCCAGCGTTCACTCCCACAGCACTGCCACCACCCCCTAACAGAGCTAGAAGTCAGAAGGCTGGTGAGTATATTACCGGAGTCCTGCAGAGAGGGGATCCTCCGGTAATCGTTGGTGGCATACAGGTACACGCGCACGCTGTGCGCCATGTATCTCAGCACAAGGGTGCAGAGCGCGCAGGGGGGCAGCGTTCTGAGGCATACTTACCTACTCTCCCGGAAGCTGCGGGAGGCTCCCGTTTTTTTGGGGTAGCCCCCAGCACCCCCAGAAGAGTGGGCAGGTCTCCCGCATCCTGCTCGCACCTTAGTAATGCGAGCAGGATGGAGAGATAATCTCCCGTTTTCGCGGGTCCGTCGGGTGGGGAAGGGGTTAAAATTACGCAAATTGCGTCATTTTAGCTCCGCCCCCTTCCCGCGGACCCGCGAATCGCGGCATTTGCCGATATGGGGCGGGGGTTGGTGATGTCACCATTCGGCCCCGCTCCCCGAAGACTACTGCAGCGTCTCCTCTCCGGGCTTCTCCCGGAGAGCAGACATACAATGTAGGCAAGTATGCTCTGAGGGCATGTTTTAAAACCTTACTCTCACTGGCACAAAGGGTACATACATGTACAGCCGCTGATGTGCCATCCCCAGCCAGTATAAATATTACATTGCTGAGGCCGATGGGCGGGGCTTCTCCTCAGACTTGCCAGAACACTCACTGGGTGCCATTTTCTCCTGCAGAAACTCCAGTGTGAAGCTCCTGAACGCTGTTTCTCCTCATGACAACGCTGATACAAGTACAGGGTGTAATAGAAGGGGCAGAGAGTGTTCATTATAATTAGGTCTGTGGGTCTATTATTGGTATATGCGCTGTAAGTGGGTAATATTGCCACAATTCACAATAAGGCGCAGTGTGTGGACTGGCAAATCCCTCTGTGTCTCTCTGACTTTGGTGTGGATCTGTCCTCAATAGCTCCCCTGTGGTGTGATAGAGGTTTGTGTGTGTGTGTGTGTGTGTGTGTGTGTGTAACATTTCCGACATTGGGGAGGGTTCTTCCCAGGAAGAACCCATTTTAGATGCACAAGAGGGTAATGTGGTGGCCCTTACCTCTCAGAAGGAGCCGGTGTGGGTGAGAATGTTGCAAAAGAATATGTCAATGCTTGCAAAGAAATTCTCTGAGTCTGAACAACAGACTAAATATTGGAGGCAGTCTGTGGAGGACCCCTCCATATCATCCACTCGGGTCCCATCCAGTTCCCAGAAAAGGTCTCTGGCCCAGATAATGCAAGGGGACACAGACACAGATTCAGACTCTGACGTCGACACTGGGGATTTGAGAGGGGTAGACCCCAAATTAGCCAAAAGCATACAATGTATGATAGTTGCTATAAAGGAAGTGTTGGAGTTTCCTGAAACAACACTGGTCTCAGAGGAAAAGGATTATTTTAAATTAAATAAAAAGCAGGTTGTGACTTTTCCTCCTTCAAAGGATTTGAATGCGTTCTTTGAAGAATCCTGGGCTAACCCTGAGAAGAAATGTACCCTTCCCAGAAGGATACGTGTAGCATACCCTTTCCCTGAGGAAGACAGGCACAAATGGGAGACACCCCCAATGATAGACAACTCAGTTTCTCAGCTAAGAAAATAGTTTGCCTGCCCCTGGTTCAGCCTCTGTAAAAGATCCAGCTGACCGTAAATTAGAAATGACCCTAAAATCCATATATATGGCCAACGAAATGGTGCTTAGGCCCACCATTGCTTGTGCGTGGGTAGGTAACGCTGTGGAAAAATGGTCTGACAACTTGCTTGTTAACAAAGATACAGTTGACAGGGATGAAATAGTCCTAACTCTCTGCCATATCAAAGATGCTGCAGGTTACTTAGTTGAAGCTATGAAGGATATTGGGTTGCTGAGTTCAAGATCCTCCACTATGGCGATTTCAGCCCGCAAGGCGCTGTGGATCCGCCAATGGAATGCTGATGCGGAATCAAAAGAATATTGAGGCACTTCCTTACAATGGAGAAGCCCTCTTTGGCGAGAAGCTGGATGCCATGATTTCAACAACTACATCAGGCAAGTCAGCATTTCTGCCTTCTGCAGCTGCTCCACCTAGGAAAGGATTTCATTCTCATACGATGCAATCCTTTCGACCCAACAAGTCCAAAAAGGCAAAAGGTACCCACTTCTTCGCAGGAAGAGGTCGAGGAAGAGGTCAAAAATCTACAACACCATCAGGCTCGCAGGAGCAGAAGTCAACAGCTACTTCTGCTAAAACCTCAGCATGACGCTGGGGCTCCCATGCGGGAGTACGATCGGGTGGGGGCACGTCTACTATCTTTCAGCCAGGTCTGAGTTCACTCAGATCTGGATCCTTGGGTATTGCGGATAGTATCCCAAGGGTACAAACTGGAATTTCAGGACCATCCCCCATGCCGATTTTTCAAATCAGCCTTACCAGCTTCTGTTCAGGACAGAGCAAAAGTGCTGAACGCAATACAGAAATTATGTCAAGACAACATCATTTCCTTAGTTCCTGTGTCACAACAGGAAAAAGGGTTTTATTCAAGCCTGTTTATAGTGCCAAAACCGGATGGCTTGGTCAGACCGATTTTAAACCTAAAGACTCTGAACCTCTATTTGAAAAGGTTCAAAGTCAAGATGGAATCCATGATTTCCAGGAAAAGGAATATGTGATATCGATGGACATCAAAGATGCTTATTTACATGTTCCCATCTACCCGCCGCATCAGGCATACCTGAGGTTTGTGGTGCAGGACTGTGACTACCAGTTCCAAACATTGCCTTTCGGGCTCTTCGCCGCTCAGAGAATATTCACCCAGGTGATGGCGGAAATGATGGTTCTTCGTCGCAAGAAAGGAGTCAAATTCATCCCATACTTGGATGATCTCCTCATAAAAGAGAGATCCAGGGAGAAACTAGTGCAGAACATTGCACTTTCCCTGACGGTGCTTCAACAGTACGGTTGGATCATAAACCTTCCAAAATCACAATTGGAACCCACAATGAGGTTATCATTTCTGGGAATGATATTGGACACGGAAGCCCAGAAAGTATTCCTACCGGTGGAAAAGGCTCTGGGGATCCAGAGGATGGTCAAACAAGTTTTAAAACAAGCACGCGTATCACTTCATCAGTGCATCCGCCTGCTGGGGAAGATGGTAGCGGCCTACAAGGCTTTACAATTTGGCCGATTCCACGCCAGGGTGTTCCAATGGGACCTACTGGACAAGTGGTCCGGATCGCACCTACATATGCACCGGAGGATAATCTTGTCAACAAAAGTCAGTATGACACTCTTGTGGTGGCTTCAAAGTTCTCACCTCCGGGAGGGACGCAGGTTCGGGATTCAGACTTGGATCCTGGTGACCACAGATGCAAGCCTCCGAGGTTGGGGAGCAGTCACGCAAGGGGAAAGCTTCCAAGGACGATGGTCAAGTCAAGAAGTACTCCTTCACATAAACATTCTGGAATTGAGAGCTGTGTACAACAGCCTTCATAAAGCGTCACACCTTCTTCAAGGTCGTCCCATACAAATCCAGTCAGACAATGTAACGGCAGTATCTTACAAAAACCACCAGGGCATAACAAAATTAACAAAAAGCAGAGCAGCAGAGGTGACAAAGATACTCCTCAGGGCAGAAAGACATGTAAAAGCTCTGTCGGCAATTTTCATTCCGGGAGTGGACAACTGGAAAGCAGACTTACTCAGCAGACACGTTCTCCATCCAGAAGTCTTTGCAGAGGTAGCAGACAATTGGGGCGTTCCTCAAGTAGATATGATGGCATCACGTCTCAACAAGAAGCTTCAGAAACATTGTTCCAGGTCGAGAGACCTACAAGCAATAGCAGTAGATGCACTGGTGACCCAGTCGGTGTTTCAGTCGGTGTATCTGTTCCCTCCACTTCCACTAATACCAAAAGTTCTCAAGATCATCAGAAGAACAAGGGTTCAAGCAATTCTCATTGCTCCAGACTGGCCAAGGAGGGCTTGGTATCCAGATCTTCAGGCGTTATTACTTGAAGATCCTCAGCCTCTTCCTCTTCGCGAGGACCTGCCTCAGCAGGGGCCGTTTGTTTATCAAGACTTACCGCGGCTGCGTTTGACGGCATGGCTGTTGAGCGCCAGATCCTAGCCAGTACGGGTATTCCCAATGAAGTCATTCCCACACTTATTCTGTCGAGAAAAGGGGTAATGTCCAAACACTACCATCGTATTTGGAGAAAAAAATGTGAATCCAAGAAGTCTCCTGCGGTGGAGTTTAAATGAGGACGTCTTCTCCTATTTCTAAAGGCGGGTGTGGATGCTGGCTTGAGATTAGGGTCTATCAAGGTCCAAATTTCGGCCTTGTCCATTTTCTTTCAGAAATAGTTGGCTTCCCTTCCTGAGGTACAGACGTTCGTGAAGGGGGTTCTGCGCATCCAACCTCCCTTTGTGCCTCCTGCGGCGCCATGGGATCTTAATGTGGTGTTGCAGTTCCTTAAATCGTACTGGTTTGAGCATCTACAAGAGGTAGAGATGAAGTTTCTCACTTGGAAAGTGGTCATGCTGTTGGCAGACGAGTGTCTGAATTAGGGTCTCTGTCACACAAGAGACCTTATTTGATTGTTCATGAAGATAGAGCTGAACTGCGGACGCGTCAGCATTTTCTTCCAAAGGTTGTGTGTTATTTCCATATCAACCAACCTGTGGTGGTGCCAGTGGCTTCTGACACCTCAGCCATTTCAAAAGTCCTTGGATGTCGTCAGAGCGTTGAGCATTTATGTTGCAAGAAGGGCTCGGATAAGGAAAACAGAATCTTTGTTTGTCCTCTATGACCCCAACCAGATTGGGGGTCCTGCTTCTAAGCAGACTATTGCGCGCTGGATCAGAGGTACCATTCAGCACGCTTATTCCACGGCAGGATTGCCATTATCGAGTTCGGTAAAGGCCCACTCTACAAGGAAAGTGGGTTCTTCCTGGGCGGCTGCCCGGGGTGTCTCGGCGTTGCAAATTTGCCGAGCAGTTACTTGGTCAGGTGCAAACACGTTTGCTAAGTTTTACAGGTTTGACACCTTGGCTGCTGACGACCTTCAGTCTGGTCAGTGAGTACTGCAGGAACATTAGCACTTTCCCGCCCGTACTGGGAGCTTTGGTACATGGTACTAAAATGGACCCCAGAATCCTCTAGGACGTAAGAGAAAATAGGATTTTAATTACCTACCGGTAAATCCTTTTCTCGTAGCCCGTAGAGGATGCTGGGCGTCCGCCCAGTGCTCATTTTTCCTGCAAATTACATTTTGTCTTTTTAGACAGGTTCTCAAGAGGTTTTACAGCAGTTGCTGTTAACCTATGCTAACGTGCATGCATAACGTATGTTAAAGGCCATGGTAGGCGACATGTTTTTGGTATGGTGTGAATCTCGCCACAGTTCCTATACTGTGGTCTGGAGGAGGGGCATAGAGGGAGGAGCCAGTTCACACTGTTGAAAAGTCTTAAAGTGCCGGAGGCTCCTGCGGAACAGTCTATACCCCATAGTACTAAAATGGACTCCAGCATCCTCTATGGACTACGAGAAAAGGATTTACCGGTAGGTAATTAAAATCCTCTTTTTACCATTTCACAGGGATATGTAAGGGGACGGCATTTCCCACCTTCCTAGTACAGGGAAAGTTTATGTTTTATACACAAAACAAGACTAGCCCTAGACCTACTTAACCTGTGCGACGGATCCAGCGATGATGGTCCCAGCTTTGACGTCAGACATCCACCCTCCGTTCGCCTGGACATGCCTGCATTTTTCTTACTAGTCTCCGAAATCGTCTGGAAACGGTGAGTATCCGCCCCGGAACGCCTCCCGCCTGTCCATCTTCTTGCGATCGCTGCTGCGATCACATTTGTCGCTGGAAACAATCATTGCCAGACAACGCCGCGCTTGCGCATTTCCAACCCGTTCACACCGCATCAAAGAACCACTGTGTGCGAATGAGTCAGAATGACCCCCTAAGTGCGGTATCCTAGTAGCAGCAGTACCGCTGCTAATAGGATCACTGGAGACATTCCTATTAGCCCCGATGCCAGCACTTATCGGGGATTATGCTTCAGGTGCCTCAGGAACCCGAATCATAATCTGTGATAAGTGGCCACCAGAGCCGCAATAACACATGGGATCAGGGATAAGTCCCAGATCCCATTTGTTTTCATGCGATCGCGGGTCCAATTTTGGCAGATCAAAACTTAAGTTGGATATCGCAATAATGACCATCAGTCATACATCGCAATATCTGGCCACACGGCATTGGGGCTAATAAAATACTGCCCTAGATGTGAAATGCTGAATTAGAAATAATGCTATTTATAGGTTTGTGATAAGTTTAATTTTAATCCTGCCAGACATGTCAAAAAACAAAAACAGTTGGTCAGGGGGATGTTGAGCGATGGTAATGATATATTAATGTCTGTTGTAATCAGACACCTAATTAATGTAATTTTCCATTTGATACTACTGTGTCTAATGAATTTCAGTAGAGAACCTTGGATCTGGACAATCAAGGTATTATAGAATCTGAATAGTTCAATTCCCTGAGTTGAACAGCAACATACTGTAACTGTGCTTTTAACGGTATCCGGACTATAGATCTACAATAAAAAGGTCTACAGTCAATAGGTCTACCACTAATGGTAGACATGCATTATGTTGCAGGGTCGAAAGGTCGACATGACAATGGTCAACACACATACTGTAGGCAGTCAGGTGTACTTCTCTGGTAAAAGCAAGGCAGTCCACCCTTCACCAGAACACAGGATCCACAAAAACAGCCAACGCGTTTCAACCCAAACTGCTATGGGTCTTTCTCAAGGCGCCACATTACCAGAGAAGTACACCTGACTGCCTACCTGGGAGGATCGTTGTGGTGACTATTTAATAGCATGCTCGTTTGAGGACTGTTTCAACCCAGTTTTCCAATTGCTCTGGTAATTGTTCCATCTGTAGCACCTTGCACTTGGACTCATGGAATTGTTTTAGAAACATTTTTGTTCATATACATATGTGTTGTATTAAATTTTAAACTTTACTACACGTTATGTTCTCATTCCATTTTATGTACTGAGAGTGGAAACGTACTGACGAAAAGGAAATCCTGAGGAACGTCCTCCATAAAGGAATGTATTAATCCCTTTTAAATGACTCACATGTTGTATAGGGGCGCCCAGCCTTAACCACTGCCCATTTACATTGTATTCTAGTTTAATTGAAGTGTTTTGGGGAGACACTTGTCCGGGGAGTTGGTGTAGCCAGGCAGCCTCCTGCGCAGTTAAGGACACAACTGAAATTTTGTTATAGATCATTTATACCGGATCCGCTCAAAGAATATACAAAAATAAGAATGACATACATAGATTGTTTAAAGCAAAATTGTTTGTATAAAACTAAGAGGAAAAATAGTCTGTTTGCAGGGAGATGTAAGAAGATGGAGATATTCCCATTGTTAGATTGGCTCTCTAGAAATGTAAAAACTTTTAGATCTCAACATTTGTATGCCCCCCTTTTGCGGTGTCACTGGCTTGTGTAGATGCTAAGCAGGTTATATGGCCCTTTATCCAGAGAATGCAGATAGGGGTTTTTAACTTTTCCTATCACCGCTGAGGTACATCAGAGAAGGAGCACATGGGATTCAATTACAAATAGCATCTCTTACAAACAACTACATATGAGCGGTCAATACATTATATGTGAGTCTTCAAAAATTATATTACTTCATTTATTCATTCTTCCTAAATGGAATTTCTCATGACTGGAGGGTCAGCATACAAAAAAAAAAAAAAAACATTATTACATCCCTTGGAACGGTTATCTGATATGAGCCACGCACTACATCTGCCTGACCCCTTGTCTCCAAGCAGGTCAGGGAAGATATGCATACATGTGTATACACTGACCAGCCAAATTATTATGACCACCAAGTTAATTTATGCTATTCTACAGATAATGCTAAAATAGGATGTCTGAATTTGTATATTCTGTCTCACTCCTGTCTGTCTACCCCTCCCCTTTAGAATGTAAGCTCTCACGGGCAGGGCCCTCTTCCCTCATGTGCTTACTCTTTTCTTACTTTAATAATCTTCAGCTGCACCAAATCCAGCAGTCTTCTGCCACCTGATACTTATTCCAGTGTCATCTGCTGATATAGCTATGTTTATTTATCCTGTACTTGTCCTATATTGTCGTCAACTGTAAGTTGCTGTTTTCCTGTTTGATTATTTGTACTCTGTAATTGGGCGCTGCGGAACCCTTGTGGCGCCATATAAATAAAGGATAATAATAATAATAATATATGGAAAGGCAAGAGTAATGAAGTGTATCCAGAGGCGGATTGGCCATAGGGTTTACAGGGAAGATCCCCGGTGGGCCGACGCACGAGTGGGGCCTGTTTTGTTTGAGGACATGTGGTCCTTTTTATAGACATAATGAATAAGATACAAAATAATTTGCATATATGAAAATGACTTTGACACTCATACCCCTTTCAGACAGAAAAGAACCCGGCAATTTCCCGGCTCCTGAAGGGTCGATGGCTAATGCAATGCTGTGATCAGTCACCACCCACTTTCATGACCTCATCTCTGTGTGCCATAAAAACAGTCCATTTTTTATGACACAGAAGTCTATTGCAGGGGTGACATGGGTTCTGTCTGCTTTTTGTGCTGTGTGAAAGGGGGTAAGGGACTGTAACCCGGGTTTTTCCCGGGAACACAAACCTGCGAAAAATCCGGGTTTTTGAGATTTTTCTGTCTGTAAGTGGTATTAGCCTGTGATTGCAGATGATCTAGTGTATGCTCTGTCTGCCTGCTTGGCTGACATAGAAGATTGAGTGAATAGTGAATGGGATACGGTTGGTGTAATAAGCAAGAAAATATATCTTTCTAAAGAATTATATAGTTTCCTAAATTCTGAAGATGTATCATATAATGTGCTCATAATATTTAATTTTATTTCCTTTTAACTTCCCCCTTGATGCTGGACAAGCCCACTATCTGGAAAGTCTTGGGGGGAGGGTGCTGCTGCCATGGCCCATGGCTAGACCTTACACCTCTGGTGCTGCCCATGTGGGGCCACTAGTACAAATTTTTCCAGGGCCGCTTTTTGTTCCCAATCCGTCCCCGAGTGTATCACTCATGAAATAAAGAACACCACCAATCTAAAGAACGTGGAATGATTGTTGGCGCTCACAGCATCGGTGCAAGCATTAGCATGACAGCTGACCTGGTGTATTATTTGAGAGCGGCAGTTGCTAAAATGGACACAAAATGGACAAGCAGGCAAAAAACTGGGTCTGAGTGCAAGGTCTATGGTCGTAAATGACTACAGGATGCTTGACCAGAACAGAGAGTGGCAAACTTGTTCAATCCCACAGACAGGCAACAGATCATCAAATTACAGATACTCTGAATCATTGAGCAATTCAGATGGCCTCTCAACGAACAGTACGCTACACATTACATTGTATGGGCTACAAAAGAAGGCGGCCTGTCAACACGCAAATGTTATCTGCTGCAAACAGGGTAAAACACCTCCAGTTTGCTCAGAAACACAGAAATTGGATAGGGGTCATGTGGTCTAGCGATGAGTTTGATGGATGTGTATCACATAGTTAAAATTTATATTATCCTTTATTGTTATTCCACCACAAATATTCTGCAGTGCCCTACAGGAAATAAACATAGTAATAGTAAGACATAACGCATCAGTGGCACAGTAAATGTAAAATCGCTGGACAATGCAGGGCAATAAACTGACAAACTAGGGGCCCAATTCAGAGCCGATCGCTGCACCAACCGCGATCGCACTCTGAAGCCCTAAGCATTGTACGCACACACAGTGGCCGCACTGTACGTGAGCACCCGGTGAGATGCAAATGCATCTCATTGGTGCGATCGCCTCTGCCTGATTGATAGGCAGAGGTAATCGATGTGGCGTGCCAATGGTGTTAGAACGCCGTTGGGGGTGAGGGGGGGGGGGCAGGGTCCGGATAACGCAGGCGTGTTAAGACTGTTGGGGTGGGTTGCGGCATGACATCACACGCGGCTGCTACGACCCAGAACGTGGCAGGTAGCAGCCTTCCAGCGCAGCTAGGCTGTGCAGGCAGGGAGCTACTTGGCGGGTGCAAAGGAATCGCCGCCCTGTGATGCTTTCGCACCTGTGCGCGGGGGAGGTAGGGCCTGACATGCGGGGCGGACCAGCCCCGAGCTGGGCGTCCCCCTATACAACCATTGGTACGGCCTCATCTAGAATACTGTATTCAGTTCTGGAGGCCATATCTTCAAAAGGATATTAATACATTAGAAACTGTACAAAGGAGGGCAACTAAAATGGTGCATGGCCTACATCACAAAACATACCCAGAAAGACTAAGAAATCTCAATATGTATAGTTTGGAGCAGAGAATGGAAAGGGGGGACATGATAGAAACTTTCAAATATATCAAGGGTTTTAACAAAGTCCAGGAAGGAAACATTCTCCAAATGAAGAGAAGCAATAGGACACGAGGACATGCACTGAGACTGGAGGGGGGGAGGTTCAGGGGAAATTTGCGGAAAAATTATTTCACAGAAAGGGTAGTGGACAAGTGAAATAGCCTCCCATCAGAGGTGGTAGAGGCTAAGACAGTAGAGCAATTTAAACATGCATGGGATAGACATAAGGATATCCTTACAAAGAAATAAGGATCAAATAAGGTTAGAGATAAAAATAATATAAAAAAAAAAAAGGGGCAGACTAGATGGGCCAAGTGGTTCTTATCTGCCGACAAATTCTATGTTTCTATGAGAAACTGATCGTAGATGTGCTAAATTTAGTAAATCTACGATCAGGTCTGAATCACCCCTTAGGTTGTAGATTAGAGACAACAGTTGAAGGGAGAAGAGGAGGGGCTTTAGCCAGGACAGTTTCTGTATGGTGGAGAGGACAGAAACCAGATTGGAGAGGGTTAGAAAGGGAATTAGAGCAGAGAAAATAGGATTTTAAAACCTACCAGTAAATCCTTTTCTCTTAGTCCGTAGAGGATGTTGGGGATGCTTCAAGAACCATGGGTATAGACGGGATCCGCAGGAGATATGGGCACACTATAAGACTTTGAATGGGTGTGAACTGGCTCCTCCCTCTATGCCCCTCCTCCAGACTAAAGTTATAGGAACTGTGCCCAGGGAGACGGACATTTCGAGGAAAAGGATTTATTTAAACTAAGGTGAGATACAGAACAGCTCACACCTCAAACACATCATACAACATGGCATTCAACAACAACGCATGCAACTGCATGACCAACAACAGTCACAGACTGACTGAACTCAACGCAACATAAGCGTAACTATAATCAAACTGCAGATAAAGCCCGCACTGGGACGGGCGCCCAGCATCTTCTACGGACTAAGAGAAAAGGATTTACCGGTAGGCATTAAAATCCTATTTTCTCATACGTCCTAGAGGATGCTGGGGATGCTTCAAGAACCATGGGGTTTATACCAAAGCTCTAGAACGGGCGGGAGAGTGCGGATGACTCTGCAGCACCGATTGACCAAACAAGAGAACCTCCTCAGCCAGGGTATCAAACTTGTAAAATTTTGCAACGGTGTTTGAACCCGACCAAGTAGCAGCTCGGCAAAGTTGTAACGCCGAGACTCCCCGGGCTGCTGCCCAGGATGAGCCCACCTTTCTGGTAGAATGGGCTTTCACCGATTCTGGTAACGGCAATCCTGCCATAGAAAAAGCCTGCTGAATCGTATTACAAATCCAGCGCGCAATAGTCTGCTTAAAAGCAAGAGCCCCAATCTTGTTGGGAGCCCACAGGACAAACAGAGCCTTTGTTTTCCTAATCTGCGCCGTTCTGGCGACATAGATCTTCAAAGCTCTGACCACATTGAGAGACTTTGACTCCGCCAAGGCGTCAGTAGCCACTGGCACCACAATTGACTGGCAGAAATTGCTGACGAGTTCTCAACTCCGCTCTATCAGCATGGAAAATCAAATAGGGGCTTTTGTGAGACAAAGCCGCCAACTCAGACACTCGCCTTGCAGATGCCAAGGCCAACAACATGACCACTTTCCAAGTAAGGAATTTTAACTCAACCTTGCGCAAAGGTTCAAACCAATGTGATTGCAAGAATTGCAACACCACATTAAGGTCCCATGGTGCCACTGGGGGCACAAAGGGAGGTTGGATGTGCAGCACGCCTTTTACGAAGGTCTGAACTTCTGGAAGGGAGGCCAATTCTTTTTGAAAAAAGATCGACAAGGCCGAAATCTGTACTTTAATAGAGCCTGACTTTAGGCCCGCATCCACACCTGCTTGTAGGAAATGAAGCAAACGCCCCAGGTGAAATTCTTCCGTAGGAGCCTTCTTGGATTCACACCAAGACACATATTTCCTCCAAATACGGTGGTAATGCTTTGCCGTTACTTCTTTTCTAGCCTGAAGAAGTGTAGGAATTACTTCACTGGGAATACCCTTTCGGGCTAGGATTTGGCGTTCAACCGCCACGCCGGCAAACGCAGCAAGTCCTGATACACGCACGGCCCCTGTTGTAACAGGTCCTCCCGAAGAGGAAGATCTGGATACCAGGCCTTTTTTGGCCAATCCGGAACAATGAGGATCGCCTGAACCCTTGTTCTTCTTATAATTATCACCACCTTTGGAATGAGTGGAAGTGGAGGGAACACATAAACCGACTGAAACACCCATGGTATCACTAGGGTGTCCACCGCTATCGCTTGAGGGTCCCTTGACCTGGAACAATATCTCTGAAGTTTCTTGTTGAGGCGGGAGGCCATCATGTCCACCTGAGGATCTCCCCAACGACTTGTCACTTCTGCAAAGACCTCTTGATGAAGACCCCACTCTCCTGGATGGAGATCGTGCCTGCTGAGGAAGTCTGCTTCCCAGTTGTCCACTCCTGGAATGAAGACCACTGACAGAGCGCTGGCATGTCTTTCCGCCCAGCGAAGAATCTTCGTGGCCTCGGCCATCGCCGCTCTGCTCCTTGTTCCGCCTTGGCGGTTTATGTACGCCACTGCTGTCACGTTGTCTGACTGAATCAAGACCAGCAGACTCCGAGGAAGATGTTCTGCTTGCAGTATGCCGTTGTAGATGGCTTTTAATTCCAGAATGTTTATGTGTAGACAAGCTTCCTGGCTTGACCACTTTCCCTGAAAATTTCTTCCCTGTGTGACTGCTCCCCAGCCTCGGAGGCTTGCATCTGTGGTCACCAGGATCCAATCCTGAATCCCGTACCTGCGTCCCTTCAGTAGGTGAGAACTGTGCAGCCACCACAGAAGGGAAATTCTGGTCCTGGGAGATAGAATTTTTTTCCGGTGCATGTCCAGGTTCCACTGGAACACCCTGTCATGGAACCTGCCATACGGAATGGCCTCGAAGGCCACCACCATCTTCCCCAGCAACCGAGTGCAGTGAAGAACTGACACCTTTGCCAGTTTCAGAATCTGTTTTACCACCTGTATTTCCAGAGCTTTTTCCACTGGAAAAAAAAATCTCTGCAATTCTGTATCCAGAATCATACCCAGAAATGACAGCCGTGTTGTTGGATCCAACTGTGATTTTGTCAAATTTAGGAGCCAACCGTGTTGTTGCAGAAAAGTCAGTGAAAGGGCAACAGGAGATCGTCCAAGTACGGGATAATTGTGATTCCCTGCTTGCGCAGGAGAACCATCATTTCCGCAATTACTTTGGTGAAAATCCTCGGAGCCGTGGACAAACCAAACGGCAACGTCTGAAATTGGTAATGACAATCCTGCACAGCAGATCTCAGGTAAGCCTGATGTGGAGGAAATATGGGGACATGTAAGTAGGCATCTTTTATGTCGACCGACACCATAAAATCCTCTTCCTCTAGACTGGAGATCACTGCTCGTAGAGACTCCAACTTGAACTTGAATTTTTTTAGAAAGAAATTGAGGGATTTTAGGTTTAGAATCGGTCTGACTGAGCCATCCGGCTTCGGGACCACGAACAGGCTCGAATAAAAACCTTCCGCCTGTTGAGACGGGGGTACCGTGACAATCACTTGATTTTGACACAACTTTAGTATCGCAGCGCTTACTATCTCCCTTTCTGGAAGAGAAGCTGGCAAGGCCGATTTGACAAATCGGTGAGGGGGCACGTCTTGAAACTGTAACTTGTACCCATGGGTTACTATGTCTACTATCCAAGGATCCAGGTCCGAGTGCACCCAGACCTGACTGAAGAGTTTGAGACGTGCCACCACTGGAGCGGACTCCCGCAGAGGAGCCCCAGCGTGATGCGGTGGATTTGGTAGAAGCCGGAGAGGACTTCTGCTCCTGGGAACTTGCCACAGCCTGTGACCTTTTTCCCCCTCACAGCAAGGAAGGAGGACCCACGTCCTTTTTTGAATTTATTGGGCCGAAAGGACTGCATCTGATAGTGAGGCGATTTCTTCTGCTGTGCAGGGACATAAGGTAAAAATGAAGACTTACCTGCGGTAGCCGTAGACACCAGGTCAGTGAGGCCGTCGCTAAACAAGACCCTACTGTTAAACGGAAGAGACTCCATCGCCTTCTTAGAGTCAGCATCAGCATTCCATTGATGTATCCACAATGCTCTCCTTGCTGAGATCGCCATGGCATTGGCCCTTGAACCCACAAGGCCAATATCCCTTACAGCTTCTTTTAAATATGCTGCAGCGTCCCTGATGTGATCCAGAGTCAAAAGCACACTATCCCTGTCTAGGGTACCTACCTCGGATGACAAGTTATCTGCCCACCTTTCAATAGCGCTACTCACCCATGCCGCAGCAACGGCAGACCTGAGTAGCGACCCTGTAGTGACATAAATGGATTTTAGTGTATTTTCCTGCTTACGATCCACAGGATCCTTTAGGGCTGCCGTGTCAGGGGACGGAAGCGCCACCTTTTTGGATAGACGCGATAAAGCTTTGTCTACCGTGGGGACTGACTCCCACCTTTCCCTGTCCCCAGAGGGGAACGACTATGCCACTGGAATTCTTTTGGGAACCTGTATCTTTTTGTCAGGATTTTTCCAAGCCTTTTCAAAAAGCGCGTTCAGTTCATGAGAGGGAGGAAACGTTACCTCAGGTTTCTTTCCTTTATACATACAGACCCTAGTATCAGGAACATCAGGGTCCTCTGTTATTTGCAACACTTCTTTTATTGCCACAATCATGTACTGAATCATGTACTGAATGCTCTTAGCCAGCTTTGGATGTAATCTGGCATCACTATAGTCGACACTGGTATCAGAGTCCGTGTCAGTATCTGTATCTGCTATCTGGGTAAATGCACGTTTCTGTGACCCCGAAGGGGTCTGGGCCTGTGACAAAGCATCTTCCATGGATTTCCTCCATGTTTGGTTTATCAAATCTCTTAGTCAACTTACTCACGTTTGCATTTAAAACACTCAACATATTCACCCAATCATCCACGGTCACTCACATTATTTTCTGTCCCCACTCCAGCCTCCTCCTGGGAAGAGCATTCAGCCTCAGAAATGTCGACACACACGTACCGACACCCACAACCACACTGGGGCTATAAGAGACAGATCCACAATAAAGCCTGCAAGAGGGACACAGAGAGAGTTCTGCCAGCTCACACCCAGCGCCCTGTTAGTGCTTTTTTTTTATATATAGATAGATATAGATAGATATAGATAGATAGATATACACACACATATATACATACAAGAACAGCAGATACAGCGCTGGTTATTTAACATGGAGCATGGATTCAATAAATATATATATATATATATACTGGCTGTGAATGGCCCGGCACTCCTCTACGCCTAGAAGTGTAATTGCTGCGGTGCCTTCCGAGTGGTTGTAAGTCACAATATGTAGCGTGGAGTGCCGCCGCATATCCACGCTATATATATATATATATATATATATATATATGTGTGTATGTGGAATCAAAGTCACTCGATGAGCGCTTCAAAGCACTAAATCCTCTTTAAATGATTCAGGATCGCTGCTCCCCTTAGTCAGTCCGAACTCCCACAGAGATAGATATCTGTCAATAAAACATATATAGGGGGCGCTCCATAGTGCATAAACTTTTTTTTATTATTCTTAAAAACACAAAGTGCTTAAGACAAATGTTAAAATTACACTCGTACCAGAACGCAACCAGTGTAGGCTGGTTACCACATGATTCCACAGTTAAATCACCAAGCAAAGCTGGAACAAGGGTCAGACCAGACCGCGCTGGAGTCCTCCACCCGCTGGCGGCTGCTTTCCCTACACGCAAGGTAAATCCAATTGGAATAATCATGTGACCCGTAAACCTCCTGAGATCATGCCCCCTGAACATCAGAAGCTAAGAAGTAGCAGACGACCCTCACAGACTTTGCGTAAAAATACAGACTGGCAGCAGATTAAGTACAGACAACGACAACATGCCTATTACCCCCACAATGACCGTCAAAGAAATCAGAGGGATAGATTTAACTCCAATGGGTTTGTTCATAGGAATAGATATGAACGTTTGGCATCAACTAGAGATGACCTGACTAATGACTGTTTGGATTTTCAGGAGCATCAAAGGCCACCAAGGCTAAAAAAACAGATTAGAGAGGTACCATACTACAGGGACACCTACCCCATTAAGTCAAAAAAGACGACTAGAGGAAGGAGAGGAGCAGGAAGGGGTATTAAGAGACCCCAAGAAACGCAACATGCAAGGATATTGGTATATTCAATTTATCTAAAGTAGAATTGAAGACCATGGAGAAAAATGTATTGAGAAAAGGTTTGTCTTTTGCACCGAGTTGTCATGTGAAGAAAACTAATCTGTATATAGATTTAAGCCTATATGTTAGGAATTTAACACTTAAAAGGCATTTTTTATGTAAGGAGGATGCCCCTTTAAGAAATTGGTGCAGTGAAACAAACAGTAGAAAAACATCAGGACTTAAACCAAAATCCACGTATTTTCTCATAGAGTCTAAGGGTCCTCATATAGAAATGTTTGCCCAAACAGTTAGAAAAGATATTGAAAAACTTCAGAGAAATACAAGCATGACGGCCTCCAATTTAAAAAAAATCTGAATATGCTGCATTAAAAAGTCTTGCTAATAATTCAGAAATTGTAATCAAAAGTGCAGATAAGGGGGGTGGTATAGCTATATTAGATTGGTCTTATTATATTGAAGAAGCATATAATCTTCTTAGTGACACGGTGTAAACTTGGTGGAGATCCTACTGCAGATTTTGTTGGTGAATTAAAAACAATCTTAGACAATGGGATTGAGAATAAATGTATATCACAGGAGGAATATAATTACTGTATCTATTTAATAGACACCCAAAAATTGCTACATTTTACCATATACCCAAGTTACATAAAAACTCCATTAGACCTCCGGGACGCCCTATAATAGTGGGTATAGGTTCCCTTTCTGCACGTGTCAGAATTTGTGGATATCTATATACGAGACTCCACCCATGTTCTTCAAGTTCTAGAAAATATAAAATGCTTCACAAATCTGTGAATTAGCAGCTCCACCATTGTGTGAGTGACAGCAATCTCACTTTGTGAGAATGCTGAATCTGCACTTACCCACAGGCTGTGATGGCATACCATATCTGTATTGCGCAAGGAACACGTCCATTAAGGCGTCAGCCTTAATGATCGGAATTTCATTGCTTTTTGGATTTGAGTGGAAGAGTTACAACAGGTTTCTGAAATTTCGATCATGTCTAAGAAGCCTTAATGGGACATGTGAAACTGTAAGGTTTTTTGTCTATGGAATTTCATAGCTTTTTTTCAATTTATTTTTTTAAATTCAGAAATTTAAAAATTTCATTGTAAGAATAAAGATTTGATTTTTTAAATGTTTAATGAAAATGTTCGCATAACATCACTGTTCTGTGCAAAATGCAAAAATAATTTTATTTACCACACAGAATTGTTATACTTTTAACTTTGGTCAAAATACTTTGCTGCCTTTGCGGATGATGCAGTGAGGGGGTAGGCAGCAGCAGCAGCCTGTGACTGAGGCTGGAGGCATGTGTGAAATGCACATGTACGTGCGAGGTGCCATGTGTGTACGTGTGTGTGTAAGGTGCCGTGCTTATATATATATGTGTGTGTGTCAGGTGCTGCATGTATATGTGTGCGTGTCAGCTGCTGCGTGTGTGTGTGTGTGTGTCAGGTGCTGCGTGTTTATGTGTGTGTGTGTGTGTGTGTGTGTGTCAGGTGCTGCGTGTTTATGTGTGTGTGTGTGTGTGTGTTTGTGTGTGTTTGTGTGTGTGTGTGTGTCAGGTGCTGCGTGTGTGTGTGTGTGTGTGTCAGGTGCTGCGTGTGTGTGTGTGTGTGTTTATGTGTCAGGTGCTGCGTGTGTGTGTGTGTGTGTTTATGTGTCAGGTGCTGCGTGTGTGTGTGTGTGTGTTTGTGTGTCAGGTGCTGCGTGTGTGTGTGTGTGTGTTTGTGTGTCAGGTGCTGCGTGTGTGTGTGTGTGTGTTTGTGTGTCAGGTGCTGCGTGTGTGTGTGTGTGTGTTTGTGTGTCAGGTGCTGCGTGTGTGTGTGTGTGTGTTTGTGTGTCAGGTGCTGCGTGTGTGTGTGTGTGTGTTTGTGTGTCAGGTGCTGCGTGTTTGTATGTGAGAGTCAGGTGTCGCGCGTGTACGTACACGTGTGTGTGTGTGTGTGAGTCAGGTGTCGCGCGTGTACGTACACGTGTGTGTGTGTGTGTGTGAGTCAGGTGTCGCGCGTGTACGTACACGTGTGTGTGTGTGTGTGTGAGTCAGGTGTCGCGCGTGTACGTACACGTGTGTGTGTGAGTCAGGTGTCGCGCGTGTACGTACACGCGTGTGTGTGTGTGTGAGTCAGGTGTCGCGCGTGTACGTACACGCGTGTGTGTGTGTGTGTGTGAGTCAGGTGTCGCGCGTGTACGTACACGCGTGTGTGTGTGTGTGTGTCAGGTGTCGCGCGTGTACGTACACGCGTGTGTGTGTGTGTGAGTCAGGTGTCGCGCGTGTACGTACACGCGTGTGTGTGTGTGTGTGAGTCAGGTGTCGCGCGTGTACGTACACGCGTGTGAGTCAGGTGTCGCGCGTGTACGTACACGCGTGTGAGTCAGGTGTCGCGCGTGTACGTACACGCGTGTGAGTCAGGTGTCGCGCGTGTACGTACACGCGTGTGAGTCAGGTGTCGCGCGTGTACGTACACGCGTGTGAGTCAGGTGTCGCGCGTGTACGTACACGCGTGTGAGTCAGGTGTCGCGCGTGTACGTACACGCGTGTGAGTCAGGTGTCGCGCGTGTACGTACACGCGTGTGAGTCAGGTGTCGCGCGTGTACGTACACGCGTGTGAGTCAGGTGTCGCGCGTGTACGTACACGCGTGTGAGTCAGGTGTCGCGCGTGTACGTACACGCGTGTGAGTCAGGTGTCGCGCGTGTACGTACACGCGTGTGAGTCAGGTGTCGCGCGTGTACGTACACGCGTGTGAGTCAGGTGTCGCGCGTGTACGTACACGCGTG
This sequence comes from Pseudophryne corroboree, assembly GCF_028390025.1. NCBI lineage: Eukaryota > Metazoa > Chordata > Amphibia > Anura > Myobatrachidae > Pseudophryne > Pseudophryne corroboree. The sequence goes on along the minus strand of NC_086447.1, from coordinate 625,449,592 downwards.
TGAGTCAGGTGTCGCGCGTGTACGTACACGCGTGTGAGTCAGGTGTCGCGCGTGTACGTACACGCGTGTGAGTCAGGTGTCGCGCGTGTACGTACACGCGTGTGAGTCAGGTGTCGCGCGTGTACGTACACGCGTGTGAGTCAGGTGTCGCGCGTGTACGTACACGCGTGTGAGTCAGGTGTCGCGCGTGTACGTACACGCGTGTGAGTCAGGTGTCGCGCGTGTACGTACACGCGTGTGAGTCAGGTGTCGCGCGTGTACGTACACGCGTGTGAGTCAGGTGTCGCGCGTGTACGTACACGCGTGTGAGTCAGGTGTCGCGCGTGTACGTACACGCGTGTGAGTCAGGTGTCGCGCGTGTACGTACACGCGTGTGAGTCAGGTGTCGCGCGTGTACGTACACGCGTGTGAGTCAGGTGTCGCGCGTGTACGTACACGCGTGTGAGTCAGGTGTCGCGCGTGTACGTACACGCGTGTGAGTCAGGTGTCGCGCGTGTACGTACACGCGTGTGAGTCAGGTGTCGCGCGTGTACGTACACGCGTGTGAGTCAGGTGTCGCGCGTGTACGTACACGCGTGTGAGTCAGGTGTCGCGCGTGTACGTACACGCGTGTGAGTCAGGTGTCGCGCGTGTACGTACACGCGTGTGAGTCAGGTGTCGCGCGTGTACGTACACGCGTGTGAGTCAGGTGTCGCGCGTGTACGTACACGCGTGTGAGTCAGGTGTCGCGCGTGTACGTACACGCGTGTGAGTCAGGTGTCGCGCGTGTACGTACACGCGTGTGAGTCAGGTGTCGCGCGTGTACGTACACGCGTGTGAGTCAGGTGTCGCGCGTGTACGTACACGCGTGTGAGTCAGGTGTCGCGCGTGTACGTACACGCGTGTGAGTCAGGTGTCGCGCGTGTACGTACACGCGTGTGAGTCAGGTGTCGCGCGTGTACGTACACGCGTGTGAGTCAGGTGTCGCGCGTGTACGTACACGCGTGTGAGTCAGGTGTCGCGCGTGTACGTACACGCGTGTGAGTCAGGTGTCGCGCGTGTACGTACACGCGTGTGAGTCAGGTGTCGCGCGTGTACGTACACGCGTGTGAGTCAGGTGTCGCGCGTGTACGTACACGCGTGTGAGTCAGGTGTCGCGCGTGTACGTACACGCGTGTGAGTCAGGTGTCGCGCGTGTACGTACACGCGTGTGAGTCAGGTGTCGCGCGTGTACGTACACGCGTGTGAGTCAGGTGTCGCGCGTGTACGTACACGCGTGTGAGTCAGGTGTCGCGCGTGTACGTACACGCGTGTGAGTCAGGTGTCGCGCGTGTACGTACACGCGTGTGAGTCAGGTGTCGCGCGTGTACGTACACGCGTGTGAGTCAGGTGTCGCGCGTGTACGTACACGCGTGTGAGTCAGGTGTCGCGCGTGTACGTACACGCGTGTGAGTCAGGTGTCGCGCGTGTACGTACACGCGTGTGAGTCAGGTGTCGCGCGTGTACGTACACGCGTGTGAGTCAGGTGTCGCGCGTGTACGTACACGCGTGTGAGTCAGGTGTCGCGCGTGTACGTACACGCGTGTGAGTCAGGTGTCGCGCGTGTACGTACACGCGTGTGAGTCAGGTGTCGCGCGTGTACGTACACGCGTGTGAGTCAGGTGTCGCGCGTGTACGTACACGCGTGTGAGTCAGGTGTCGCGCGTGTACGTACACGCGTGTGAGTCAGGTGTCGCGCGTGTACGTACACGCGTGTGAGTCAGGTGTCGCGCGTGTACGTACACGCGTGTGAGTCAGGTGTCGCGCGTGTACGTACACGCGTGTGAGTCAGGTGTCGCGCGTGTACGTACACGCGTGTGAGTCAGGTGTCGCGCGTGTACGTACACGCGTGTGAGTCAGGTGTCGCGCGTGTACGTACACGCGTGTGAGTCAGGTGTCGCGCGTGTACGTACACGCGTGTGAGTCAGGTGTCGCGCGTGTACGTACACGCGTGTGAGTCAGGTGTCGCGCGTGTACGTACACGCGTGTGAGTCAGGTGTCGCGCGTGTACGTACACGCGTGTGAGTCAGGTGTCGCGCGTGTACGTACACGCGTGTGAGTCAGGTGTCGCGCGTGTACGTACACGCGTGTGAGTCAGGTGTCGCGCGTGTACGTACACGCGTGTGAGTCAGGTGTCGCGCGTGTACGTACACGCGTGTGAGTCAGGTGTCGCGCGTGTACGTACACGCGTGTGAGTCAGGTGTCGCGCGTGTACGTACACGCGTGTGAGTCAGGTGTCGCGCGTGTACGTACACGCGTGTGAGTCAGGTGTCGCGCGTGTACGTACACGCGTGTGAGTCAGGTGTCGCGCGTGTACGTACACGCGTGTGAGTCAGGTGTCGCGCGTGTACGTACACGCGTGTGAGTCAGGTGTCGCGCGTGTACGTACACGCGTGTGAGTCAGGTGTCGCGCGTGTACGTACACGCGTGTGTGTCAGGTGTCGCGCGTGTACGTACACACGTGTGTGTCAGGTGTCGCGCGTGTACGTACACACGTGTGTGTCAGGTGTCGCGCGTGTACGTACACACGTGTGTGTCAGGTGTCGCGCGTGTACGTACACACGTGTGTGTCAGGTGTCGCGCGTGTACGTACACACGTGTGTGTCAGGTGTCGCGCGTGTACGTACACACGTGTGTGTCAGGTGTCGCGCGTGTACGTACACACGTGTGTGTCAGGTGTCGCGCGTGTACGTACACACGTGTGTGTCAGGTGTCGCGCGTGTACGTACACACGTGTGTGTCAGGTGTCGCGCGTGTACGTACACACGTGTGTGTCAGGTGTCGCGCGCGTACGTACACGTGTGTGTGTCAGGTGTCGCGCGCGTACGTACACGTGTGTGTGTCAGGTGTCGCGCGTGTACGTACACGTGTGTGTGTCAGGTGTCGCGCGTGTACGTACACGTGTGTGTCAGGTGTCGTACGTACACGTGTGTGTGTCAGGTGTCGTACGTACACATGTGTGTCAGGTGTCGCGCGTGTACGTACACGTGTGTGTGTCAGGTGTCGCGCGTGTACGTACACGTGTGTGTGTCAGGTGTCGCGCGTGTACGTACACGTGTGTGTGTCAGGTGTCGCGCGTGTACGTACACGTGTGTGTGGCAGGTGTCGCGCGTGTACGTACACGTGTGTGTGTGTGTGTGTGTGTGTCAGGTGTCGCGCGTACACGTGTGTGTGTGTCAGGTGTCGCGCGTGTACGTACACACGTGTGTGTCAGGTGTCGCGCGTGTACGTACACACGTGTGTGTGTGTCAGGTGTCGCGCGTGTACGTACACACGTGTGTGTGTGTCAGGTGTCGCGCGTGTACGTACACACGTGTGTGTGTCAGGTGTCGCGCGTGTACGTACACACGTGTGTGTGTGTGTGTGTCAGGTGTCGCGCGTGTACGTACACACGTGTGTGTCAGGTGTCGCGCGTGTACGTACACACGTGTGTGTCAGGTGTCGCGCGTGTACGTACACACGTGTGTGTCAGGTGTCGCGCGTGTACGTACACACGTGTGTGTCAGGTGTCGCGCGTGTACGTACACACGTGTGTGTCAGGTGTCGCGCGTGTACGTACACACGTGTGTGTCAGGTGTCGCGCGTGTACGTACACACGTGTGTGTCAGGTGTCGCGCGTGTACGTACACACGTGTGTGTCAGGTGTCGTACGTACACGTGTGTGTCAGGTGTCGCGCGTGTACGTACACGTGTGTGTGTCAGGTGTCGCGCGTGTACGTACACGTGTGTGTGTGTCAGGTGTCGCGCGTGTACGTACACGTGTGTGTGTCAGGTGTCGCGCGTGTACGTACACGTGTGTGTGTCAGGTGTCGCGCGTGTACGTACACGTGTGTGTGTCAGGTGTCGCGCGTGTACGTACACGTGTGTGTGTGTCAGGTGTCGCGCGTGTACGTACACGTGTGTGTGTGTCAGGTGTCGCGCGTGTACGTACACACGTGTGTGTCAGGTGTCGCGCGTGTACGTACACGTGTGTGTGTGTGTGTGTGTCAGGTGTCGCGCGTGTACGTACACGTGTGTCAGGTGTCGCACGTGTGCACGTCAGATGTTGCGCATGTACGTACATGTGTGTGCCCGTGTCAGGTGTCGCGCGTGTACGTACTCGTGAGTCAGGTGTCGCACGTGTACATACATGGGTGTGTCCGTCAGGTGTTGCGTGTACACGTGTGTGTGCACGTCAGGTGTCGCACGTACACGTGTGTGTGTGCGTCAGGTGTTGTGTGTGTGCATCAGGTGTCACACATGTACGTACACGTGTGTGTCAGTTATGTGAGGTGTCACGTGTTTGTGTCAGGTGCCGCGAGTGTATATGTGTGTTAAATGCTACATGCATGTATATATGTGTGTGCCAAGTACTGCATGTGTATATTAGTGTGTCTGATGCTGTGCCTCTATATGTGTGTGTCTGGTGCTGTGTGTGTATGCATCAGTTGCCGCGTGTGTGTGTCAGGTGTTGTGTGTGTGTGTGTATATGTATGTGTGTCAGGTGCTGCGCATGTATACGTGTGTGTCAGGTGGTGCGTGTGTATACGTGTGTGTCAGGTGCTGTGTGAGTGGCAGGTGCTGCGTGTGTATATGTGGTGAGTGGCAGGTGCTTTTCGTGTATATGAGTGGCAGGAGCTGCGCGTGTATATGTGTGTGTGTGTGAGGTGCTGCGAGTGTATGTGTGTTAGGTGCTGCGAGTGTATATGAGTATGTGTGTCAGGTGCTGTGTGTGTTAAATGTCACGTGTATATAGGTGTATTAGGTGCAGCCTGTCTATGTATGTCAGGTGCTGCCTGTCTGTGTGTGTGTCAGGCGCTGCATGTTTATATTAGTGTGTCAGCTGTTGCGCATGTGTGTGTGTCAGGTGTTGCACGTCTACAGTATGTGTGTGTGTGTGTGTGTGTCAAGTGCAGCGCATGTGTGTGTGTGTGTCAGGTGTTGCATGTGTATATGTGTGTGTTAGGTGCTGCGCGTGTATGAGTGTGTTAGGTGCTGCGCGTGTATATGAGTGTGTGTCAGGTGCTGCGAGTGTATGTGTGTGTGTGTTAGGTTCTGTGCGTGTTAAATGCCGTGTGTGTGTGTGTGTGTGTGTGTGTGTGTCAGTTGCTGCATGTGTATATTAGTGTGTATGATGTTGTGCTTGTGTGCATAAGTGAGTCAGGTGCTGCCTGTGTGTGTGCGTCAGGTGTTGCACGTGTATATGAGTGTCAGGTGCTGCTTGTGTGTTAAAGCTTTTGCAATGACATACACATTGGTAAATTCAGGGCTATGCATTGTAGATTAAGGCCTAACAGAATGCATTCAAATTTTCTTTCTGGTGTCTTGAGTGTGGGAGAACGGGGTGGGGGTGTTTCCGTGCACACAGCACGGGGAGAGGAGTGGGGGATCCAGGCACACAGCAGGAGGAGGGGTTGGAGCCGGGAACACAGCACAGGGTGGGAGGAGCCAGGCACAAAGAAGGGGGGTGGGGGTGGGCCAGGCACAAAGAAGGGGGGTGGGGGGTGGGCGAGGCACACAGAACAAGGGTGGGTGACGGTGAGCTAGGCGCACAGCACAGGGGGGAGGAGCCGGGGAGCCAGGCACACAGAACGGAGGGAGGAGAGGGGGAGCCGGGCACACAGAATGGGGGGTGGGGAGCCGGGTACACAGAACGGGGGGGGGGGAGCTGGGCACACAGCGGGGAAGGGGAAACCGGGCACACAGCGGAAGTGGGGGGGGGTGAGCCAAGCACACATAACGGGGGGGGGGGGGGGGGGCTCCTGGCACACAGCACAGGGGGGAGGAACTGGGGAGCCAGGCATACAGCACGGGGGGAGGAGTGGAGGTGCCGGGCACACAGCAGGAAGGCGGGCACACAGCAGGGGGGGGGGCACACAGCACAGGGGGGAGGAACGGGGGAGATGAGCACACAGCGGGAGAGTGGGCAGGCACACAGCAGGGGGGCGTGCACACAGCGAGAGTGGAGGGGAGGGGAGCCAGGCACACAGCGGGAGGGGAGGGGAGTCGGGCACACAGCGGGAGCGGGGAGCTGGGGAGCTATGAGAGATATATGACAAAAAAACACAGCAGGGGGGGGGGTCCGGACACACAGCTGGAGGGGGGGTGGCCGGACACACAGCGGTGGAGGGGGACCGGACACACAGCGGGCGCAGGGGGGGGGGGTGTTTCCGGACACACAGCGTGAGGGGTGGGGAGCGGGTATGGCCAGACACACAGCGGGAGGGGTGGGGAGGGGGTGTGGCCGGACACACAGCTGGAGGGGGGGGGGTCGGACAAACAGCGGGAGGGGGAGGGGGGGTTGGACACACAGCAGGAGGGAGGGGTGCAGCCGGGCACACAGCGGGACGGGAGGGGGGTGGCCGGTCACACAGCGGTGGGAGGGGGGGTGGCCGGACACACACGAGAGGAGGGGGTGGGGTGGCCGGACACACAGCGGGAGGCGGAGGAGGGAGGGGGGTGGCCGGACACACAGCGGGGGGAGGAGGGTGGCCGGACATACAGCGGAAGGGGTGGGAGTTGAGCACACAGCGGACACACGGCGGGGGGAGGGGGGGTGGCCGGACACACAGCGGGAGGAGGGGGTGGTGGACGGACACACAGCGGGAGGAGGGGGTGGTGGACGGACACACAGCGGGAGGAGGGGGTGGTGGACGGACACACAGCGGGAGGAGGGGGTGGTGGACGGACACACAGCGGGAGGAGGGAGGGTGGCCGGACACACAGCAGGAGGAGGGGGTGGTGGCGAGTTACACAGCAGGAGGAGGGGGTGGGGTTTGGCCAGACACACAGCAGGAGGAGGGGGGATGGCCGGACACACAGCAGGAGGAGGGGGGGTGGGCGGACAGACAGCGGGAGGAGGGGGGTGGCCAGACACACAGCAGGAGGAGGGGGTGGTGGCTGGACACACAGCGGGAGGAGGGGGGGGTTTGGCCGGACACACAGCAGGAGGAGGGGGGTGGCCGGACACACAGCAGGAGGAGGGGGGTGGCCGGACACACAGCAGGAGGAGGGGGGTGGCCGGACACACAGCAGGAGGAGGGGGGTGGCCGGACAGCACAGGGGGGAGGAATGGGGGAGCTGGCACAAAGCAGGGGGGGCGGCGTGCACACAGTGGGAGGGGAGGGGAGCCGGGCACACAGCGGGGGGAGGCCGGAAACAACCATGCCCTTATTATATATATATATATATATATATATATATAATAACAGTAATATGATATCTTGTACTGCATGACCACGTCCAGGTTACTCTGTCTGGGAGGAAAGCCCTGTTGCTTATGCTGCTCAGTGGGAAAGGGTGAGGGTCACTGATCGGGTGGAGGAGGATGGAGGGGGTGCTGCTGTGGAGGGGGCACACCGTGACGTCACGCAACGAGCAGAGGATAGTTGAGGCGAGCTCTGATTGTGTTTAAATAAAGAGGTAGCGGGCAGTGGCACTGAGCCTCAGGCACATAAACTCCGCACCAACATAAATACACCTCTATTAACATCCAGCTCTCTGCCCGTGTACACGCCGTGGGAGGTCAGCGGCAGCAAATATTCCCTCCCAGAAAGCAGGAGAGAAAGGCAGCACAGCCTCTGCAATCAGCACCAGAGAGGTTCTGCAAAGCTGCAGCGCAGACTGTGCATGTCTACAGCTCAGCCCTTCCCTTCACTGGATCATTGCATCGGAATGAGCACTGACCTCAAGCAGCCCGCTGGCAGCTCCTCCAGCTAAACCATCAATCCGAGGGACACTACAACGCTTGTCAAGCCCCGAAAAAGAGACAGCTGGAGCTGGAGACAGGCACACAGCAGAGCGGGGAGAGAAGGTGCACGGAGGGACCCGCAGCCGCCGGTGACGATTCTACGCGTCCATGCCAAATTTCAGCTCAGTACGTACAATCACTTTTGAGGTGGAGCCCCTCAAACACCATGCCCCCATCTCAGAAGTTCCCTATGGGAGAATTCCGTTTGTTCGATTCAGCCTTAATATAAGGGCACGACCGTGCCCTTATAATATATATAATATATATAATATATACATATATATATATATATATATATATATATATGAATGAGATATACACACACACACACACACACAAATCAGCACCACGTATTTGTGCCCCCCCCCCCCCGTTTTGCACCGTTACTTGTGCAGCAGTGCGGAGGACAGGGCCAGCGTCTCTGCAGCTTCTGAGGAGAGAAAATGGTGCTGGTCAGAGCTGTGTGGGCTAAGCCCCACCAACTACATGGCGCGCATCAGTCCCGCTTAAAAATAAGAATTTACTCACCGGTAATTCTATTTCTCGTAGTCCGTAGTGGATGCTGGGAACTCCGTAAGGACCATGGGGAATAGACGGGCTCCGCAGGAGACTGGGCACTCTAAAAGAAAGATTAGGTACTATCTGGTGTGCACTGGCTCCTCCCTCTATGCCCCTCCTCCAGACCTCAGTTAGGGAAACTGTGCCCGGAAGAGCTGACATTACAAGGAAAGGATTTGGAATCCAGGGTAAGACTCATACCAGCCACACTAATCACACCGTACAACTTGTGATAACCATACCCAGTTAACAGTAAGAACAACAACTGAGCCTCATTCAACGGATGGCTCATAACAATAACCCTTTAGTTAAGCAATAACTATATACATGTATTGCAGACGGGCGCCCAGCATCCACTACGGACTACGAGAAATAGAATTACCGGTGAGTAAATTCTTATTTTCTCTGACGTCCTAGTGGATGCTGGGAACTCCGTAAGGACCATGGGGATTATACCAAAGCTCCCAAACGGGCGGGAAAGTGCGGATGACTCTGCAGCACCGAATGAGCAAACTCAAGGTACTCCTCAGCCAGGGTATCAAACTTGTAGAATTTTGCAAATGTGTTTGAACCCGACCAAGTAGCAGCTCGGCAAAGCTATAAAGCCGAGACCCCTCGGGCAGCCGCCCAAGAAGAGCCCACCTTCCTAGTGGAATGGGCTTTTACTGATTTAGGATGCGGCAGTCCAGCCGCAGAATGTGCCAGCTGAATCGTGCTACAGATCCAGCGAGCAATAGTTTGCTTTGAAGCAGGAGCACCCAGCTTGTTGGGTGCATGCAGGATAAATAGCGAGTCAGTTTTCCTGACTCCAGCCATCCTGGAAACATAAATTTTCAAAGCCCGGACTACGTCCAGCAACTTGGAATCCTCCAAGTCCCGAGTAGCCGCAGGCACCACAATAGGTTGGTTCAAATGAAACGCTGATACCACCTTTGGGAGAAATTGGGGACGAGTCCTCAATTCTGCCCTGTCCATATGGAAGATCAGATATGGGCTTTTACATGACAAAGCCGCCAATTCTGACACACGCCTAGCTGAAGCTAAGGCCAGCAGCATGACCACCTTCCACGTGAGATACTTTAGCTCCACGGTCTTAAGTGGCTCAAACCAGTGTGATTTCAGGAAATCCAACAAAACGTTAAGGTCCCAAGGTGCCACTGGAGGCACAAAAGGGGGCTGAATATGCAGCACTCCCTTAACAAACGTCTGAACTTCAGGCAGTGAAGCCAGTTCTTTTTGAAAGAAAATAGATAGGGCCGAAATCTGGACCTTTATGGACCCCAATTTGAGGCCCATAGTCACCCCTGACTGTAGGAAGTGCAGAAATCGACCCAGCTGGAATTCCTCTGTTGGGGCCTTCCTGGCCTCACACCAAGCAACATATTTCTGCCATATGCGGTGATAATGCTTTGCTGTCACATCCTTCCTAGCTTTTATCAGCGTATGAATCACTTCATCTGGAATGCCCTTTTCCGTTAGGATCCGGCGTTCAACCGCCATGCCGTCAAACGCAGCCACGGTAAGTCTTGGAACAGACAGGGCCCCTGCTGTAACAGGTCCTGTCTGAGAGGCAGAGGCCATGGGTCCTCTGAGATCATTTCTTGTAGTTCTGGGTACCAAGTTCTCCTTGGCCAATCCGGAACGATGAGTATAGTTCTTACTCCTCTCTTTCTTACTATCCTCAGTACCTTGGGTATGAGAGGCAGAGGAGGGAACACATAAACCGACTGGTACACCCACGGTGTCACTAGTGCGTCCACAGCTATCGCCTGAGGGTCCCTTGACCTGGCGCAATATTTTTTTAGCTTTTTGTTGAGGCGGGACGCCATCATGTCCACCTGTGGCAGTTCCCAACGATTTACAATCTGTGTGAAGACTTCTTGATGAAGTCCCCACTCTCCCGGGTGGAGGTCGTGCCTGCTGAGGAAGTCTGCTTCCCAGTTGTCCACTGCTGACAGTGCTAGCACGTGATTCTCCGCCCATCGAAGAATCCTTGTGGCTTCGGCCATTGCCATCCTGCTTCTTGTGCCGCCCTGGCGGTTTACATGGGCGACCGCCGTGATGTTGTCTGACTGAATCAGTACTGGTTGGTTTTGAAGCAGGAGCTCTGCTTGACTCAGGGCATTGTAAATGGCCCTTAGTTCCAGTATATTTTTGTGTAGTGAAGTCTCCAGACATGACCACTGTCCTTGGAAGTTTCTTCCCTGAGTGACTGCCCCCCATCCTCGGAGGCTTGCATCCGTGGTCACCAGGACCCAGTCCTGTATGCCGAACCTGCGGCCCTCGAGAAGATGAGCACTCTGCAGCCACCACAGCAGAGACACCCTGGCCCTCGGGGACAGGGTGATCAACCGATGCATCTGAAGATGCGATCCGGACCATTTGTCCAACAGATCCCACTGAAAGATCCTTGCATGGAACCTGCCGAAGGGAATTGCTTCGTAAGAAGCCACCATCTTTCCCAGGACTCGCGTGCAGTAATGCACTGACACCGGTTTTGGTTTCAGGAGGTCCCTGATCAGAGATGACAATTCCTGGGCCTACTCCACCGGGAGAAACACCTTCTTCTGTTCTGTGTGCAGAATCATTCCCAGGAAAGGCAGACGCGTTGTAGGAATCAGCTGCGACTTTGGGATATTCAGAATCCAGCCGTGCTGTTGCAACACTTCCTGAGAGAGTGCTACGCTGACCAACAACTGCTCTTTGGACCTCGCCTTTATGAGGAGATCGTCCAAGTACGGGATAATTATAACTCCCTTCCTTCGAAGGAGTATCATCATTTCGGCAATTACCTTGGTAAATATTCTCGGTGCCGTGGAGAGACCAAACGGCAACGTCTGGAATTGGTAATGACAGTCCTGTACCACAAACCTGAGGTACTCCTGGTGAGGTGGGTAAATGGGGACATGCAAGTAAGCATCCTTGATCTCCAGCGACACCATAAAATCCCCCTCTTCCAGGCTTGCAATAACCGCCCTGAGCGATTCCATTTTGAACTTGAACTTCTTTATATAAGTGTTCAAGGATTTTAAATTCAGAATGGCTCTCACCGAACCGTCCGGTTTCGGTACCACAAACATTGTGGAATAGTAACCCCATCCCTGTTGAAGGAGGGGGACCTTGATTATCACCTGCTGGAGGTACAGCTTGTGAATTGCCGCCAGTACTACCTCCCTTTCCCTGGGAGCAGCTGGCAAGGCTGATTTTGAGGTAATGGCGAGGGGGAGTCGCCTCGAACTCCAGCTTGTATCCCTGAGATACAATTTGTACAGCCCAGAGATCCACTTGTGAGCGAACCCACTGGTTGCTGAAGTTTCGGAGACGCGCCCCCACCGCACCTGGCTCCGCGGTGGACTTAGTGGAAGCAGGGGAGGATTTTTGTTCCTTTGAACTGGCTGCCTGGTGTAGCTTCTTTCCTCTACCCCTGCCTCTGGCCAGAAAGGAAGCGCCTCTGACCCGCTTGCATTTCTGAGGCCGAAAGGACTGCATTTGATAATACGGTGCTTTCTTAGGCTGTGAGGGAACCTGAGGTAAAAAAGTCGACTTCCCAGTTGTTGCTGTGGATACGAGGTCCGAGAGACCGTCCCCAAACAATTCCTCACCCTTATAAGGCAAAACCTCCATGTGTTTTTTAGAATCAGCATCACCTGTCCACTGCCGAGTCCATAATACTCTCCTGGCAGAAATGGACATTGCATTAATTCTAGATGCCAGCAGGCAAATGTCCCTCTGGGCATCCCACATATATAAGACTACGTCTTTTATATGTCCTATGGTTAGCAAAATAGTATCCCTGTCGAGGGAATCAATGTTGTCTGAGAGGGTATCAGTCCATGCTGCTGCAGCACTACACATCCAGGCTGAAGCAATAGCAGGTCTCAGCAGAGTACCAGAGTGTGTATACACAGACTTCAGGATAGCTTCCTGCTTTCTATCCGCAGGCTCCTTTAGGGCGGCCGTATCCTGAGACGGCAGTGCCACCCTTTTAGATAAGCGTGTGAGCGCCTTGTCCACCCTAGGGGATGTTTCCCAACGTAACCTATCCGTTGGCGGGAAAGAGTACGCCATCAGTAACCTCTTCGAAATCACTAGTTTCTTATCAGGGGAACTCCACGCTTCTTCACACAATTCATTTAATTCATCAGATGGGGGAAAAGTCACTGGCTGCTTTTTCTCCCCAAACATAATACCCCTCTTGGTGGTAACCGGGTTAACGTCAGAAATGTGCAATACATCTTTCATTGCAGTAATCATGCATCGGATGGCCTTTGTAGACTGTACATTTGTCTCATCCTCATCTACACTGGAGTCAGACTCCGTGTCGACATCTGTGTCTACCATCTGAGCCAGAGGGCGTTTATGAGCCCCTGACGGCCTCTGAGTCGCCTGGGCAGGCGCGGGCTGAGACCCCGGCTGTCCCATGGCTGCTGCGTCATCGAACCTTTTATGTAAGGAGTTGACACTGTCGGTTAAGACCTTCCACATATCCATCCAATCAGGTGTCGGCCCCGTCGGGGGCGACACCACACTTATCTGCCCCTGCTCCGCCTCCACGTAACCCTCCTCATCAAACATGTCGACACAGCCGTACCGACACACCGCACACACACAGGGAATGCTCAGACTGAGGACAGGACCCCACAAAGTCCTTTGGGGAGACAGAGAGAGAGTATGCCAGCACACACCACAGCGCTATATAACACAGGGATTTACACTATACAAACTGATTTACCCAATAGCTGCTTAAATATCTTATTTGCGCCTAAATTTATGTGCCCCCCTCTGTTTTTTACCCTTCTTGTATCAGGATACTGCAGGGGAGAGCCTGGGGAGCTGCTTCCAGCGGAGCTGTGAAGGGAAAATGGCGCTGGTGTGCTGAGGAAGAAGGCCCCGCCCCCTCAGCGGCGGGCTTCTGTCCCGCGTTTTGTGTACTGTAATGGCGGGGGTTTTTACTGTTACTAGACTGTATATGTGTATTTTTTAGTGCCAAAAGGTATTAAAATTGCTGCCCAGGGCACCCCCCCCCCCAGCGCCCTGCACCCTACAGTGACCGGAGTGTGTGGTGTGCAGTGGGAGCAATGGCGCACAGCTGCGGTGCTGTGCGCTACCTTAATGAAGACAGGAGTCTTCCGCCGCCGATTTCATCGTTCTCTTCTGTCTTCTGGCTCTGCAAGGGGGACGGCGGCGCGGCTCCGTGAACGGACGATCGAGGTCAGGCCCTGTGTTCGAACCCTCTGGAGCTAATGGTGTCCAGTAGCCTAAGAAGCACAAGCTAGCTGCAAGAAGGTAGGTTTGCTTCTCTCCCCTCAGTCCCACATAGCAGTGAGTCTGTTGCCAGCAGATCTCACTGAAAATAAAAAACCTAACAAATACTTTCTTTTCTAGTAAGCTCAGGAGAGCCCACTAGGAGCACCCAGCTCTGGCCGGGCACAGATTCTAACTGAGGCCTGGAGGAGGGGCATAGAGGGAGGAGCCAGTGCACACCAGATAGTACCTAATCTTTCTTTTAGAGTGCCCAGTCTCCTGCGGAGCCCGTCTATTCCCCATGGTCCTTACAAAGTTCCCAGCATCCACTAGGACGTCAGAGAAAATATGTTTATACTGGCGGGGGTCCCTTAACTAGTGCCCAGGGCACTGTTATAACTCATGCCAGTCTGATTTGAGGTGTTCATGCTGCCCAGGGCGCCCCCCCTGCGCCCTGCAGTGCTGCATTATGTAAGGGAGCATGGCGCGCAGCGCGGCCGCTGCGCGGTACCTCTTCTGCCGTCTCTGAAGTCTTCCGATTTTCTCATACTCACCCGGCTTCTATCTTCTGGCTTTGTGAGGGGGGTGACAGCGCGGCTCCGGGAACAAGCAGCTAGGCGTACCGTAGTGATCGAACCCTCTGGAGCTAATGGTGTCCAGTAGCCTAAGAAGCAGAGCCCTTGAACTCTTAAGAAGCAGGACTGCTTCTCTCCCCTCACTCCCACGAAGCAGGGACCCTGTAGCCAGCAGGTCTCCCTGAAAATAACAAACCTAACAAGGTCTTTTTCAGAGAAACTCTGGAGAGCTCCTCAGTGTGCATCCAGTATCACTGGGCACAGAATCTAACTGGAGTCTGGAGGAGGGGCATAGAGGGAGGAGCCAGTTCACACCCATTCAAAGTCTTATAGTGTGCCCATGTCTCCTGCGGATCCCATCTATACCTCATGGTTCTTGAAGCATCCCCAGCATCCTCTAGGACGTATGAGAAAAAGAGGCGAGTCTGAGATAGACAATCCTTTTAAAGAGACTGGAGGCAAAAGGGAGGATAGAGATGTGGTGTCAGTTTGAGAGACAATCAGAATCAAGTGAGAGTTTCGTAAAGATGGGTCGGAGCAGGTAACAGAGGAGATGGAGCAAAGAAGGGGAGAGGGAATACGGTCCACGGGGATGTTTTGCGTGATAACAGCAGGACACGGACTTCATACCCAGTGGCAGTGGAAAATGAAGATAAGGTGGGAAGTTTGGTAGGGGAAGGATAGGAGCAGGATACAGAGATGTTGTGCTATCAATTTGGATGTGAAGTAGATGGCAAAATCAAGGCAGAGAAGGAGGAGGAGGAGGGAGATGAAGGTGTCTAAGGATGGGTACACACTGGCCGATATATCGGCCGTTCTCTTGAACGGCCTATATATCGCGGGTCCGTCGGCCAGTGTGTACGGGCAATACATCTGTGAACTACGTTGTTCAGATGTATCGCATCGGCCCCGCAGCACAGCCGACGGCCAATATATCTACCGATATATTGGCGCATCACTGTGTGTGTACGGGTGGTCGGCAGCCAGCGGTGATTGACAGCTGAACTGGGCGGGCGTGTGCACACGCCCGCCCAGTTCATGACGTCAGTCCCCGACGGATCGGGCAGTGTGTTACTCATCACACTGCCAGATCCGTCCATAGATATATCTGCCAATCAATTGATCGGCAGATATATCTACCAGTGCGTACCCACCTTAACAGTTGGCATGGATTGTGAGAAGACTAAAGATCTGAAATATGACCGCATAGTATTGGTAACAATACAGCTGTAGGAGGACAGTTATGAATTTAAAGTGAAGGGATTCCGCATGAGAGTACAATATAACTGTATAATGGCAGTGAACTAATTCATAATTTCATTTACACAGGATGTGGGCGGGTCAAATGGAAACAAGTGTCAACATAAATTACTTAAATGATTCATTAACAAACAGGCTGGCTCAATAATTTGTGGAGAATTAGTCAATGTCACTTTATTGTGGTGTTATAACCAGTGGACATAATGAATCCAATGTAGATGTATCACATTGTTAAAATATATACAGGTTGAGTATCCCATATCCAAATATTCCGAAATACGGAATATTCCGAAATACGGACTTTTTTGAGTGAGACTGAGATAGTGAAACCTTTGTTTTTTGATGGCTCAGTGTACACAAACTTTGTTTAATACTCAAAGTTATTAAAAATATTGTATTAAATGAACTTCAGACTGTGTGTATAAGGTGTATATGACACATAAATGAATTCTGTGAATGTACACACACTTTGTTTAATGCACAAAGTTATAAAAAATATTGGCTAAAATGACCTTCAGGCTGTG
Source organism: Pseudophryne corroboree (assembly GCF_028390025.1). Lineage (NCBI taxonomy): Eukaryota > Metazoa > Chordata > Amphibia > Anura > Myobatrachidae > Pseudophryne > Pseudophryne corroboree. Next base: position 625,433,684 of record NC_086447.1, on the reverse strand, counting down.
TGTATATGGTATATATGAAACATAAATGCATTCTGTGCTTAGATTTAGGTCCCATCACCATAATATCTCGTTATGGTATGCAATTATTCCAAAATACAGAAAAATCCGATATCCAAAATTCCTCTGGTCCCAAGCATTTTGGATAAGGGATACTCAACCTGTATAAAACTTTTCTAATGTTAATGAACCTCCCCAACGTAATAAGTGTCTTTCCTGTCAGAGTATGTAGCTGCCAGGCGGCACAACAAAGAAAACCTCTGATTGTATTCATGGCATCGGCTGGGTGTTTAACAGACTCTGTAGCAGGACTACCAGCAGTGAAGTAACCCCGTGTCAGCAGTCCTGTGGATATGAGAGGAAAATATCTTAGTGCTAGCCGCCAGCACAAAGACATCCTCCTCTGGTATCCACCTACAGTACTTGGGCAGGAAGGACACCTAATAAATTTTGCATGTTCACCAGCATTACAAAAATTATATCTACTGTTTTCAAATTACGTTATACATCTCCATCAAACTCATTATGAAAAAATAAGAATTTACTTACCGATAATTCTATTTCTCATAGTCCGTAGTGGATGCTGGGGACTCCGAAAGGACCATGGGAATAGCGGCTCCGCAGGAGACTGGGCACAAAAGTAAAAGCTTTAAGACTACCTGGTGTGCACTGGCTCCTCCCCCTATGACCCTCCTCCAAGCCTCAGTTAGGATACTGTGCCCGGACGAGCGTACACAATAAGGAAGGATTTTGAATCCCGGGTAAGACTCATACCAGCCACACCAATCACACCGTACAACTTGTGATCTGAACCCAGTTAACAGCATGATAACAGAGGAGCCTCTGAAAAGATGGCTCACAACAATAATAACCCGATTTTTTGTAACAATAACTATGTACAAGTATTGCAGACAATCCGCACTTGGGATGGGTGCCCAGCATCCACTACGGACTATGAGAAATAGAATTATCGGTAAGTAAATTCTTATTTTCTCTGACGTCCTAGTGGATGCTGGGGACTCCGAAAGGACCATGGGGATTATACCAAAGCTCCCAAACGGGCGGGAGAGTGCGGATGACTCTGCAACACCGAATGAGAGAACTCCAGGTCCTCCTCAGCCAGGGTATCAAATTTGTAGAATTTAGCAAACGTGTTTGCCCCTGACCAAGTAGCTGCTCGGCAAAGTTGTAAAGCCGAGACCCCTCGGGCAGCCGCCCAAGATGAGCCCACTTTCCGTGTGGAATGGGCTTTTACAGATTTTGGCTGTGGCAGGCCTGCCACAGAATGTGCAAGCTGAATTGTACTACAAATCCAACGAGCAATAGTCTGCTTAGAAGCAGGAGCACCCAGCTTGTTGGGTGCATACAGGATAAACAGCGAGTCAGATTTTCTGACTCCAGCCGTCCTGGAAACATATATTTTCAGGGCCCTGACTACGTCCAGCAACTTGGAATCCTCCAAGTCCCTAGTAGCCGCAGGCACCACAATAGGCTGGTTTAAGTGAAATGCTGAAACCACCTTAGGGAGAAATTGAGGACGAGTCCTCAATTCTGCCCTGTCCGTATGAAAAATCAGGTAAGGGCTTTTATAGGATAAAGCCGCCAATTCTGAGACACGCCTGGCTGAGGCCAGGGCTAACATCATTACCACTTTCCATGTGAGATATTTTAAGTCCACAGTGGTGAGTGGTTCAAACCAATGTGATTTTAGGAACCCCAAAACTACATTAAGATCCCAAGTTGCCACTGGAGGCACAAAAGGAGGCTGTATATGCAGTACCCCCTTGACAAACGTCTGAACTTCAGGAACTGAAGCTAGTTCTTTTTGGAAGAATATTGACAGGGCCGAAATTTGAACCTTAATGGACCCTAATTTTAGGCCCATAGACAGTCCTGTTTGCAGGAAATGCAGGAAACGACCCAGTTGAAATTCCTCTGTAGGGGCCTTCCTGGCCTCACACCACGCAACATATTTACGCCAAATACGGTGATAATGTTGCACAGTTACATCCTTCCTGGCTTTGATCAGGGTAGGGATGACTTCATCCGGAATGCCTTTTTCCTTCAGGATCCGGCGTTCAACCGCCATGCCGTCAAACGCAGCCGCGGTAAGTCTTGGAACAGACATGGTCCCTGCTGGAGCAGGTCCTTTCTTAGAGGTAGAGGCCACGGGTCTTCCGTGAGCATCTCTTGAAGTTCCGGGTACCAAGTCCTTCTTGGCCAATCCGGAGCCACGAGTATAGTCCTTACTCCTCTCCTTCTTATGATTCTCAGTACCTTGGGTATGAGAGGCAGAGGAGGGAACACATACACTGACTGGTACACCCACGGTGTTACCAGAGCGTCCACAGCTATTGCCTGAGGGTCCCTTGACCTGGTGCAATATCTGTCCAGTTTTTTGTTGAGGCGGGACGCCATCATGTCCACCTTTGGTTTTTCCCAACGGTTCACAATCATGTGGAAGACTTCTGGGTGAAGTCCCCACTCCCCCGGGTGGAGATCGTGTCTGCTGAGGAAGTCTGCTTCCCAGTTGTCCACTCCCGGAATGAACACTGCTGACAGTGCTATCACATGATTTTCCGCCCAGCGAAGAATCCTTGCAACTTCCGTCATTGCCCTCCTGCTTCTTGTGCCGCCCTGTCTGTTTACGTGGGCGACTGCCGTGATGTTGTCCGACTGGATCAGCACCGGCTGACCCTGAAGCAGAGGCCTTGCCTGACTTAGGGCATTGTAAATGGCCCTTAGTTCCAGGATATTTATGTGAAGTGACGTTTCCATGCTTGACCACAAGCCCTGGAAATTTTTTCCCTGTGTGACTGCTCCCCAGCCTCTCAGGCTGGCATCCGTGGTCACCAGGACCCAGTCCTGAATGCCGAATATGCGGCCCTCTAGAAGATGAGCACTCTGTAACCACCACAGGAGAGACACCCTTGTCATTGGAGACAGGGTTATCCGCTGATGCATTTGAAGATGCGATCCGGACCATTTGTCCAGCAGATCCCACTGAAAAGTTCTTGCGTGGAATCTGCCGAATGGAATCGCTTCGTAAGAAGCCACCATTTTTCCCAGGACCCTTGTGCATTGATGCACTGACACTTGGCCTGGTTTTAGGAGGTTCCTGACTAGGTCGGATAACTCCCTGGCTTTCTCCTCCGGGAGAAACACCTTTTTCTGTACTGTGTCCAGAATCATCCCTAGGAACAGCAGACATGTCGTCGGAATCAGCTGCGATTTTGGAATATTTAGAATCCATCCGTGCTGTCGTAGTACTACTTGAGATAGTGCTACTCCGACCTCTAACTGTTCTCTGGACCTTGCCCTTATCAGGAGATCGTCCAAGTAAGGGATAATTAAGACGCCTTTTCTTCGAAGAAGAATCATAATTTCGTCCATTACCTTGGTAAAGACCCGGGGTGCCGTGGACAATCCAAACGGCAGCGTCTGAAACTGATAGTGACAGTTCTGTACCACAAACCTGAGGTACCCTTGGTGAGAAGGGCAAATTGGGACATGGAGGTAAGCATCCTTGATGTCCAGAGACACCATATAGTCCCCTTCTTCCAGGTTCGCTATCACTGCTCTGAGTGATTCCATCTTGAATTTGAACCTTTGTATGTAAGTGTTCAAGGATTTCAGATTTAAAATAGGTCTCACCGAGCCGTCCGGCTTCGGTACCACAAACAGCGTGGAATAATACCCCTTTCCCTGTTGTAGGAGGGGTACCTTGATTATCACCTGCTGGGAATACAGCTTGTGAATGGCTTCCAATACCGCCTCCCTGTCGGGGGGAGACGTTGGTAAGGCAGACTTCAGGAACCGGCGAGGGGGAGACGTCTCGAATTCCAATTTGTACCCCTGAGATACTACCTGCAGGATCCAGGGGTCCACTTGCGAGTGAGCCCACTGCGCGCTGAAATTCTTGAGACGGGCCCCCACCGTGCCTGAGTCCGCTTGTAAGGCCCCAGCGTCATGCTGAGGACTTGGCAGAAGCGGGGGAGGGCTTCTGTTCCTGGGAAGAGGCTGTCTGCTGCAGTCTTTTTCCCCTTCCTCTGCCCCGGGGCAGATACGAGTGGCCTTTTGCCCGCTTGCCCTTATGGGGACGAAAGGACTGAGCCTGAAAAGACGGTGTCTTTTTCTGCTGAGAGGTGACCTGGGGTAAAAAGGTGGATTTCCCAGCCGTTGCCGTGGCCACCAGGTCCGATAGACCGACCCCAAATAACTCCTCCCCTTTATACGGCAATACTTCCATATGCCGTTTGGAATCCGCATCACCTGACCACTGTCGCGTCCATAACCCTCTTCTGGCAGAAATGGACAGCGCACTTACTCTTGATGCCAGAGTGCAAATATCCCTCTGTGCATCTCTCATATATAGAAATGCATCCTTTAAATGCTCTATAGTCAATAATATATTGTCCCTGTCCAGGGTATCACTATTTTCAGTCAGGGAATCCGACCAAGCCACCCCAGCACTGCACATCCAGGCTGAGGCGATTGCTGGTCGCAGTATAATACCAGTATGTGTGTATATACTTTTTAGGATATTTTCCAGCTTCCTATCAGCTGGTTCCATGAGGGCGGCCGTATCAGGAGACGGTAACGCCACTTGTTTTGATAAGCGTGTGAGCGCCTTATCTACCCTAGGGGGTGTTTCCCAACGCGCCCTAACCTCTGGCGGGAAAGGGTATAATGCCAATAATTTTTTAGAAATTAGCAGTTTTTTATCGGGGGAAACCCACGCTTCATCACACACCTCATTTAATTCATCTGATTCAGGAAAAACTACGGGTAGTTTTTTCACACCCCACATAATACCCTTTTTTGTGGTACTTGTAGTATCAGAAATGTTCAAAACCTCCTTCATTGCCGTGATCATGTAACGTGTGGCCCTACTGGAAAATACGTTTGTTTCCTCACCGTCGACACTGGAGTCAGTGTCCGTGTCTGGGTCTGTGTCGACCACCTGAGGTAACGGGCGCTTTAGAGCCCCTGACGGTGTTTGAGACGCCTGTACAGGTATTAACTGATTTGCCGGCTGTCTCATGTCGTCAACAGTCTTTTGTAAAGTGCTGACACTATCACGTAATTCCTTCCATAAGACCATCCAGTCAGGTGTCGACTCCCTAGGGGGTGACATCACTAATACAGGCAATTGCTCCGCCTCCATACCATTTTCCTCCTCATACATGTCGACACAACGTACCGACACACAGCACACACACAGGGAATGCTCTGATAGAGGACAGGACCCCACTAGCCCTTTGGGGAGACAGAGGGAGAGTTTGCCAGCACACACCAGAGCGCTATATATATACAGGGATAACCTTATATAAGTGTTTTTCCCTTATATAGCTGCTGTATAGATTTATCTGCCAAATTAGTGCCCCCCCTCTCTTGTTTTACCCTGTTTCTGTAGTGCAGGACTGCAGGGGAGAGTCAGGGAGCTTCCCTCCAACGGAGCTGTGAGGAAAAAATGGCGCCAGTGTGCTGAGGAGATAGGCTCCGCCCCCTTCTCGGCGGCCTTTCTCCCGCTTTTTTAAGGAAAAATTGGCAGGGGTTAAATGCATCCATATAGCCCAGGAGCTATATGTGATGTATTTTTTGCCATATAAGGTGTTTTTATTGCGTCTCAGGGCGCCCCTCCCCCAGCGCCCTGCACCCTCAGTGACCGGAGTGTGAAGTGTGCTGAGAGCAATGGCGCACAGCTGCAGTGCTGTGCGCTACCTTATTGAAGACAGGCCGTCTTCTGCCGCCGATTTTCCGGACCTCTTCAGTCTTCTGGCTCTGTAAGGGGGCCGGCGGCGCGGCTCTGGGACCCATCCATGGCTGGGCCTGTGATCGTCCCTCTGGAGCTAATGTCCAGTAGCCTAAGAAGCCCAATACACTCTGCACGCAGGTGAGTTCGCTTCTTCTCCCCTTAGTCCCTCGGTGCAGTGAGCCTGTTGCCAGCAGGTCTCACTGAAAATAAAAAAACCTACTTTAAACTTTTACTCTAAGCAGCTCAGGAGATGTAGTATGCACCCATCTCGTTCGGGCACAAAAATCTAACTGAGGCTTGGAGGAGGGTCATAGGGGGAGGAGCCAGTGCACACCAGGTAGTCTTAAAGCTTTTACTTTTGTGCCCAGTCTCCTGCGGAGCCGCTACTCCCATGGTCCTTTCGGAGTCCCCAGCATCCACTAGGACGTCAGAGAAATAAGATTTTAAACCTACCGGTAAATCTTTTTCTCGTAGTCCGTAGAGGATGCTGGGGACTCCGTAAGGACCATGGGGAATAGACTGGCTCCACTGGAGACATGGGCACTAAACAGAACTTTAGGTATGGGTGTGCACTGGCTCCTCCCTCTATGCCCCTCCTCCAGACCTCAGTTAGAGAACGGTGCCCAGAGGAGACAGACCGTACGAGGAAAGGATTTTGTAAATCCAAGGGCAAGATTCATACCAGCCACACCATTCACACCGTATAACATGGGATATATGAACCAGTCAACAGTATGAAACAAACCCAGTATCAGTCCAAAACTGATCCAACTGAAACATAACCCTATGTAAGCAACAACTATATACAAGTCCTGCAGGATGCTGTCCGCACAGGGACGGGCGCCCAGCATCCTCTACGGACTACGAGAAAAAGATTTACCGGTAGGTTTAAAATCTTATTTTCTCTTACGTCCTAGAGGATGCTGGGGACTCCGTAAGGACCATGGGGATTATACCAAAGCTCCAAAACGGGCGGGAGAGTGCGGACGACTCTGCAGCACCAAATGAGAAAACATTAGGTCCTCATCAGCCAGGGTATCAAACTTGTAGAATTTTGCAAAAGTGTTTGAACCCGACCAAGTCGCGGCTCGGCAAAGTTGTAATGCCGAGACGCCCCGAGCAGCCGCCCAAGAAGAGCCCACCTTCCTAGTGGAATGGGCCTTAACCGAATTCGGTAACGGCAATCCAGCCGCAGAATGAGCCGCTGAATCGTGTTACAGATCCAGCGAGCAATAGTCTGTTTTGACGCAGGAGCACCAACCTTGTTGGCTGCATATAGGATAAACAGAGCCTCTGTTTTCCTAACCCGAGCCGTTCTGGCCACATAAATTTTCAATGCCCTGACCACATCTAGGGACTCGGAATCCTCCACGTCCCTTGTAGCCACAGGCACCACAATAGGTTGGTTCATATGAAAAGAAGAAACCACCAAAAATTGGGGACGAGTCCGCAACTCAGCCCTATCCACATGGAAAATCAGATAAGGACTTTTGTGAGACAAAGCCGCCAACTCCGACACTCGCCGTGCCGAAGCCAAGGCCAATAACATGACCACCTTCCAAGTAAGATACTTCAATTCAACTGTTTGAAGCGGTTCAAACCAGTGAGACTTAAGGAACCGTAACACCACGTTAAGGTCCCATGGTGCCACTGGAGGTACAAAAGGAGGCTGGATATGCAGCACCCCTTTCACGAACGTCTGGACTTCTGGAAGAGAAGCCAATTCTTTTTGAAAGAAAATGGATAAGGCCGAAATCTGAACCTTAATGGAGCCTAACTTTAGGCCCAAATTCACTCCTGTTTGCAGGAAGTGGAGAAAACGGCCCAGATGGAACTCTTCCGGAGGAGCAGTCTTGGCTTCGCACCAAGAAACATACTTCCTCCAGATACGGTGATAATGTTTCGATGTCACCTCCTTCCTAGCCTTTATCAGGATAGGAATGACCTCCTCCGGAATCCCCTTCTCCGCTAGGATCCTGCGTTCAACCGCCATGCCGTCAAACGCAGTCGCGGTAAGTCCTGGAACAGACAGGGCCCTTGTTGTAACAGGTCTTCCCTGAGATGAAGAGGCCACGGATCTTCTGAGAGCATTTCCTGTAGCTCCGGATACCAGGCCCTTCGAGGCCAATCTGGAACGATGAGAATCGCCTGAACCCCTCTTCGTCTTATGATTCTCAGTATCTTTGAGATGAGAGGAAGAGGAGTGAACACATAGACAGACAGACAGACAGACAGACTGAAACACCCACGGTGTCATCAGCGCGTCCACTGCCAACGCCTGAGGGTCCCATGACCTGGCGCAATATCTCGGAAGTTTCTTGTTTAGGCGTGAAGCCATCATGTCTATTTGAGGCAGACCCCACTGACTTGCAATCTCTGTGAAGACTTCCTGATGAAGTCCCCACTCTCCTGGATGCAGATCGTGTCTGCTGAGGAAGTCTGCTTCCCAGTTGTCTACCCCAGGAATGAAGACTGCTGTCAGAGCGCTTACATGACTCTCCACCCATCGAAGAATCTTTGAGGCTTCTGCCATTGCCACTCTGCTCCTTGTGCCGCCTTGGCGGTTTACATGAGCCACTGCGGTAGACCTTGAAGTAAGGTCTGCGCCTGACGAAGGCCGTTGTATATGGCCCTTAATTCCAGAATGTTGATGTGTAGACAAGCTTCCTGGCTTGACCACAGACCCTGGAAGTTTCTTCCCTGTGTGACTGCTCCCCATCCTCGGAGACTCGCGTCCGTGGTCACCCGAACCCAGTCCTGGATTCCGAACCTGCGACCCTCTAGAAGGTGAGCACTCTGCAGCCACAAGAGAGACACCCTGGCCCTGGGGGACAGGCGTATCATCTGATGAATCTGTAGATGACACCCGGACCACTTGTCCAGAAGGTCCCACTGAAAGGTTCTGGCATGGAACCTGCCGAATGGAATAGCCTCGTAAGACACCACCATTTTCCCCAGCACTCACGTGCAGTGATGTACCGACACCCTGTCTGGCTTCAACAGGTTCCTGACCAAGTCCCGCAGTTCCTGGGCCTTTTCTGTCGGGAGAAAGACCCTCTTTTGTTCCGTGTCCAGAATCATACCTAAGAAAGGCAATCTGGTTGTTGGAACCAACTGTGACTTTGGCAGGTTTAGAATCCAACCGTGTTGTTGTAACACCCTCAGGGAGAGAGATACTTTGACCAGCAATTGTTCTCTCGATCTCGCTTTTATCAGGAGATCGTCCAAGTATGGGATAATTGTGACCCCCTGCTTGCGCAGGAGCACCATCATCTCCGCCATCAATTTGGTAAAAATTATCGGGGCCGTGGACAGCCCAAACGGCAACGTCTGAAATTGGTAGTGACAATCCTCCACCACAAAATTCAGGAACGCCTGATGAGGTTGATAAATGGGGACATGAAGGTATGCATCCTTTATGTCTAGAAATACCATATAATCTCCCTCTTCCAGACTTGCAATGACCGCCCTGAGCGACTCCATCTTGAACTTGAACCTCTTTAAGTATAGGTTTAAGGATTTTTAATTTAGAATGGGTCTGACCGAACCGTCCGGTTTCGGGACCACAAACAGGGTTGAGTAATAGCCCATCCCCTGCTGCAGCAGGGGAACCTTGACCACCACTTGTTGGAGACACAATTTTTGAATAGCTGCCAAAACTACCTCCCTCTCTGGGGAAGAAGTCGGCAGTGCCGATTTGAAAAACCGGCGAGGAGGCACCTCTTCGAATTCCAGCTTGTACCCCTGGGAAACAATGTTTATTGCCCAGGGATCTACCTGAGAGTGAACCCAGACTTGGCTGAAAAGACGAAGACGTGCCCCCACTGGAGCGGACTCCCCCAGCGGAGCCCCAGCGTCATGCGGTGGATTTAGTAGAAGCCGGGGAGGACTTATGTTCCTGGGAACTGGCTGTAGCTGGCAGCTTTTTCCCCTTGCCCTTACCTCTGGCAAGTAAGGAAGATCCCCGAGCACTCTTGGATTTATGCGACCGAAAGGACTGCATCTGATAATGTGGCGCTTTCTTAGGCTGTGAGGAAACATAAGGTAAAAAAGTTGATTTACCAGCAGTAGCTGTGGAAACTAGGTCCGCGAGACCTTCCCCAAACAACTCCTCACCCTTGTACGGCAAAACCTCCATATGCCGCTTTGAGTCGGCATCACCCGTCCACTGTCAGGTCCACAGTGCTCGCCTGGCTGAAATCGCCATAGCGTTTGCTCTGGACCCCAGTATGCCTATATCCCTCTGAGCCTCTCTCATATAAAGGACTGCATCCTTAATGTGGCCTAGGGTCAATAAAATAGACTCCTTATCCATTGTATCCATATCAGCAGATAAGGTATCTGTCCACGCCAGTATCGCGCTACAAACCCAGGCCGACGCTATTGCCGGTCTGAGTAATGTACCTGTATGTGTGTAAATTGACTTCAAGGTAGTTTCCTGCTTGCGGTCAGCAGGATCCCTGAGGGTAGCGGTATCTTGAGACGGTAGCACCACCTTCTTGGAAAGGTGCGTCAACGCTTTATCCACCCTTGGGGAGGATTCCCAATGTATTCTGTCCTTGATTGGGAAAGGATACGCCATAAGAATCCTCTTGGGAATCTGCAGTTTCTTATCTGGAGTTTCCCAAGCACTTTCAAATAATTAATTTAATTCAAAGGAGGGTGGAAAAGTAACCTCAGGTTTCCTTTCTTTAAACATGTGGATCTTAGGATTAGGCACCGCGGGGTCATCAATAATATGCAGTACATCCTTTATAGCAATAATTATATAATGGATACTTTTTGCCAATTTTGTCTGTAACCTCGCATCATCATAATCGACACTAGAGTCAGAATCTGTGTTGGTATCTGTGTCAACCACCTGAGACAGCGGGCGCTTTTGAGACCCAGAAGGCCCCTGTGCCACAGGGAAAGACAGGAATGACTCCATGAACTGTCCCTGGACTCTGCCTTGTCTAAACGTTTGTGTAATAAATTCACATTTGCATTTAGAATATTCCACATATCCATCTAATCATGTGTCGGCGTTGCCGACGGCGACACCACACTCATGCGCTTCACCTCATCCCTAGGAGAGCCTTCCGCTTCAGACATGCCGACACGCACGTACTGACACACCACACACTCAGGGAAAGCTCTATCTGGAGACACACAAGGCCCTTTGGAGAGAGAGAGAGAGAGTATGCCAGCACACACCCAGCGTCAATAATCCTGGAGAAAAAATTTACTCAGATATAGCGCTTGTAATATGTATTCACTGCGCCAAATTATGTGCCCCCCCCCCTTCTTTAAAACCCTCTGTCACCGGTGATCAGCAGGGGAGAGTCCGGAGAGCCAGCTCCTCAGCGTGTGCTGTGGAAAAAAAATGGCGCTGGTGAGTGCTGAGGAAGAAGCCCCGCCCACTCAGCGGCAAGCTTCGGTCCCGCTCTTTTTTAAAACCTGGAGGGGGATACTCATAAGTAAATACAACACAGTGTAAATACCCATATAGCCAGTCCAAGAGGTGTAACATTGCTGCCCAGGGCGCCCCCCCCCCCCGCGCCCTGCACCCAACAGTGTGCGCTGTGTGTGTCTCTGTGAGGGAGCAATGGCGCGCAGCGTTACCTCACTGAAGATCTGAAGACTTCTGCCGGCTCTGAAGTCATCTGCCTTCCTATACTCACCCGGCTTCTATCTTCCGGCTCTGCGAGGAGGACGGCGGCGCGGCTCCGGGACGAACCGCTAGGGGAGACCTGCGTTCTGACTCCCTCTGGAGCTAATGGTGTCCAGTAGCCTAAGAAGCAGAGCCTTGAAACGCACAGAAGTAGGTCTTTTTCTCTCTCCTCAGTCCCACGATGCAGGGAGCCTGTTGCCAGCAGGTCTCCCTGAAAATAAAAAACCTAACAAAATACTTTATTTCAGGAAGCTCAGGAGAGCTCCCTGTAGTGCACCCAGTCTCCTCTGGGCACAGTATTAAACGGAGGTCTGGAGGAGGGGCATAGAGGGAGGAGCCAGTGCACACCCATACCTAAAGTTCTGTTTAGTGCCCATGTCTCCTGTGGAGCCAGTCTATTCCCCATGGTCCTTACGGAGTCCCCAGCATCCTCTAGGACGTAAGAGAAATAGAAAGACTCAATTGTTATGCAACAGCACTTAATTTATACTCTAACATTATTTCCCTTAGGGTACTGATAGAAGTTTCCCTCCTCTTGCAACCTCGATGCAGGGTGATACCGATATATATGTAAAACAAAAATAGAAAAACACAAAATTCAATGTGTAACATAATTGAATTTTTTGGATGATTCTCAATGTGCAAAATATAGTGGTTAATGTACCCCTAAAGAAAAAGTGATTTTTCGGGGATGCCTCCTCACTCACAAATGTATAGAGCACAACAGCCAGAGCGTTCACAATTCTTTAATTCCAATCCACTTGTGTAATACCCTAACAGAAAGCCATTTACTAATTATTCAAAAGTTATTGTTTCTGCTATGTTAGTGAATCATTTAAGTGAACAAATGTTTACATACTGTATGATCTGCTCACACTGATGTTTTCAAACCATACGTAACCTATATATGTTTCTACACTGCTCAAAAAAATAAAGGGAACACTAAAATAACACATCCTAGATCTGAATGAATGAAATATTCTTATTAAATACTTTGCTCTTTTCATAGTTGAATGTGCTGACAACAAAATCACACAAAAATTCTCAATGGAAATCAAATTTATTAACCCATGGAGGTCTGGATTTGGAGTCACCCTCAATATTAAAGTGGAAAAACACATTACAGGCTGATCCAACTTTGACGTAAAGTCAAAATGAGGCTCAGTAGTGTGTGTGGCCTCCACGTGCCTGTATGACCTCCCTACAACCCACACAAGTGGTTCAGGTGGTGCAGTGGTGCAGCTCATCCAGGATGGCACATCAATGCGAGCTGTGGAAAGAAGGTTTTGCTGTGTCTGTCTGCGTAGTGTCCAGAGCATGGAGGCGCTACCAGGAGACAGGCCAGTACATCAGGAGATGTGGAGGAGGCCGTAGGAGGGCAACAACCCAGCAGCAGGACCGCTACCTCCACCTTTGTGCATGGAGGAACAGGAGGAACACTGCCAAAGCCCTGCAAAATGACCTCCAGCAAGCCACAAATGTGCATGTGTCTACTCAAACGATCAGAAACAGACTCCATGAGTGTGGTATGAGGGCCCGACGTCCACAGGTGGGGGTTGTGCTTACAGCCCAACACCGTGCAGGACGTTTGGCATTTGCCAGAGAACACCAAGATTGGCAAATTCGCCACTGGCGCCCTGTGCTCTTCACAGATGAAAGCAGGTTCTCACTGAGCACATGTGACAGACATGACAGAGTCTGCAGACGCCAAGGAGAACATTTTATTGCCTGCAACATCCTCCAGCATGACTGGTTTGGCAGTGGGTCAGTAATGGTGTGGGGTGGCATTTCTTTGGGGGCCTCATAGCCCACCATGTATTCACCAGAGGTAGCCTAACTGTCATTAGGTACCGAGATGAGATCCTCAGACCCCTTGTGAGACCATATGCTGGTGCGGTTGGCCCTGGGTTCCTCCAAATGCAAGACAATGCTAGACCTCATGTGGCTGGAGTGTGTCAGCAGTTCCTGCAAGACGAAGGCATTGATGCTATGGACTGGCCCGCCCGTTCCCCAGACCTGAATCCAATTGAGCACATCTGGGACATCATGTCTCGCTCCATCCACCAACGCCACGTTGTACCACAGACTGTCCAGGAGTTGGCGGATGCTTTAGTCCAGGTCTGGGAGGAGATCCCTCAGGAGACCATCCGCCACCTCATCAGGAGCATGCCCAGGCATTGTAGGGAGGTCATACAGGCACGTGGAGGCCACACACACTACTGAGCCTCATTTTGACTTGTTTTAAGGACATTACATCAAAGTTAGATCAGCCTGTAGTGTGTTTTTCCACTTTAATATTGAGGGTGACTCCAAATCCAGACCTCCATGGGTTAATAAATTTGATTTCCATTGATAATTTTTGTGTGATTTTGTTGTCAGCACATTCAACTATGTAAAGAACAAAGTATTTAATAAGAATATTTCATTCATTCAGATCTATGATGTGTTATTTAAGTGTTCCCTTTATTTTTTTGAGCAGTGTATAATTTACTTCACAGAAAGGGTAGTGGATAAGTGGAATAGCCTCCCATTAGAGGTGGTAGCGACTAATAGGCCCTACACACTGGGCGATAATACTCAAATATATGAACGAGATACCGTTCATATCTTCGAGTGTGCAGGCACAATCGATGAACGATGCGGGGCCACGCGCTAGTTCATCGCTGGTGCCCCGTCGCCTGTGCATGCACACCAATATGGACTATCTCATCCATATTTGCCTGCACTTCTATGGAGCCGGGTGACGGGGGGAGTGAAGAAACTTCACTCCCCCCGTCACCTCCCCCCGCCGCCGGGTTGCCCGTCGGCCATATCCGCCGTCGGGCCACTCGGCGGCGGATCGCTCAATGTGTATGGCCCTTAAGACAGTAGACCATAGGTCTGCAAACTCAGTCCTCATTATCCCACACAGTGCATGTTTTGCAGGTCTTCTCACAGAATCACAAGTGAAATAATTAACTGCACCTGCGGACCTTTTAAAATGTTTCTGTGAGTAATTAATACACCATGCACTGTGGGGGGTAAGGAGGACGGAGTTTGCAGACCTATGCAGAGTAGACTAATTTAAACAAGCTTGGGATAGGCATATGAATATACTTACAAAGAATTAAGGTTCAAAAAGGGATGAGATTACCTAAAGGATACAAAAGGGGCAAACTAAATGGGCAAAGTGGTTCTTATCTGCTGTCAAAATCTACTGTATGTTTCTATGTCTTCAAAATTGAAGCAGTGACTGACGAAGCAGTGACGATCTACAGTACTGTGTTGCTCGAACAGTTAGTTGAGTCAGAATACACTAAATTATATTTACTGGTATGTCTACAGGTGCTCATTAACGCAGTGTATTATAGATAGCGAATGAGTCGTTCCTACAGATTTACCCCGATTTGTGTGAAACCTCTGTGCACCCTTCCATTGAATGTTTTGGATTACACAGAAAAAATAATAATAATAAAGCCTTCATCGCTAGCCCACGACACTGCATGGAAGATTCACAAGTTCATGTGTAAAAGTACTGCAAAGAGTGTTTCCTTCCCATTGGTGTTCATTTATGCCATTAGGGGACTTGGACACTCATTTAGTGCACTGTACATACTGTAAAGTCAATGAGCTACATTATTCCTTTCACACATTAGTTGCGTCTGAATACAAAAGTGTTTTAACACGTTCATTTGTGTCTGTATAAACTATACACACAGTGACTTGGCATCCAGGAACTTAAGGAGGAGCTTTTCTCTCTCCCCATTATACTTAATATGACGGGATTTGGACGCTCACATATCCCTAACATCAATAGACCATACTGTATCTGTAACACGTTCGTTGCATCTGTACTACATATACTGTTATATACTGTATGACATACTGTAGCGTAATGTAGCATAATGAGACACACCAGTAAAGTAGTTATTACGCTGTAGTTCAGTATTGTATTTTAAATAGACCACACGCATGCGCATTGGTGATTTTAAAAAGCAACATCTGGTGGATGATCTTAGGTATTACACTCAAAGGCAACGCCAAACGCTCTGTGCGCCTCCCTTCGACAAGGTGCACCTCCTTGCGCCCAAGCACGCTGCGTATGCCTGATCGCGACTAACGCCTCATTCAGCCAAGATAACGGAGGACCCATCTGTACTCTTAGCCTTCGGAGCCGAAGTAGTATTACTAGGTAGACATGCAGTCTTAGCGAATGCTAAGTCAGCAACAATTTTGAGATCTTCCACAAAGAGTATGTTGCCCTTAACTGACGATTTTTCCCTTCAAAAGCGTTAACATTGTTTTTTTAAATGTATTTTATTTAATAAAGTTGAAAAAGTATTTTTTTAAAATATTTAAACATTATATTATGCACATCTGCAGAACGGCTCTCCTTGTCAAAACCGGGGGGGCAGGGTGGGACGGCGCAGTTGCATGAAATCTGACCATGGTTAAGTGGTTTTTAAAGGGAATCACTTCCAAGGTCTTTTTAGAGCCCAGATCTACGGATCAGGACTGCAAACAGAGAATCCGGCGAGCCAGAATAGACGTAGTAGACGCTTTGGCCGCCAGGACACCAGCATCAGATGCTGCCTCCTGAATATAATGAGAGGCTGTAATAATATATGAAAGACACTGTTTAGCATTATCAGGAAAATCAGACGTTAGCTCCGCTTCAACATCCTGAACTCAGGCTTCAACAACTTTTGCAGCCCAAGAAGCCACAATAGTGGGCATATGCACAGCTCTTGCGAGAGTGTAAATGGACTTCAAGCAACCCTTCACACGCTTATGTGTCGGTTCCTTCAGGGAGGTGACGGTAGTGACAGGCAGAGCAGATGATACCACCAGACGTGCGACCTGTGAATCCACCGGTGGAAGTTTCCTAATTTTTACTTCGCTCCACAGCGAGGGGATAACGAGCTAGCATCTTCTTAGAGAGAATTTCTTTCCTGGATACTCACAGGATTCCTGACGTATGTCAACCAAGTGGTCAGAATGGGGTAAAAATAGGATTTTAATTACCTACCGGCAAATCCTTTTCTCGTAGTCCGTAGAGGATGCTGGGGTCCATATTAGTACCATGGGGTATAGACGGGTCCACCAGGAGCCATTGGCACTTTAAGAGTTTAATAGTGTGGGCTGGGTCCTCCCTCTATGCCTCTCCTACCAGACTCAGTCTAGAAACTGTGCCCGAGGAGACGACATACTTCGAGAGAAGGAATTACACAGATAGTGGCGAGATTCATACCAGCTCACACAACAGGCAAATCCGGCTAAAATGCCGGAACAACTCAGCAACAGCTGAAAAAGTAAATAATGCAGAACTTACCTAGAAAACCAATGCAGGAAAACGCAGCGCTGGGAGGGCGCCCAGCATCCTCTACGGCAGTGTTTCCCAACCTCGGTCCTCAGGGCGCACTAACAGTCCTGGTTTTAGTGATATCCAAGCATCAGCACAGTTGACTTAATTAGTACTATATGGAACGGGGCCTGGACTGCACACCCTAGCTTATTATCTCAGTTATTTTGATTTAACCATCTGTGCTGAAGCCTGGATATCACTAAAACCTGCACTGTTGGTGTGCCTTGAGGACTGCGGTTGGGAATGCCTGCTCTACGGACTACGAGAAAAGGATTTACCAGCAGGTAATTAAAATCCTATTTTCTCTTACATCCTAGAGGATGCTGGGGTCCATATTAGTACCATGGGGATGTACCAAAGCTCCCAGTACGGGAGGGAGAGCGCGGAGGCTCCTGCAAGACTGCTTGATCAAACTTGAGGTAATCAGAGGCCAAAGTATCGAACTTGTAAAACTTAGCAAACGTGTTCGAACCAGACCAAGTAGCTGCTCGGCAAAGCTGTAAGGCCGAGACACCCCGGGCAGCTGCCCAGGAAGAACCCACTTTACGAGTAGAGTGGGCCTTAACCGATTTTGGACACCGCAAACCTGCCGTAGAATATGCATGCTGGATAGTGAACCTGATCCAGTGTGAAATCGACTGCTTAGAAGCAGGACACCCAATTTTCTTCGAATCATAGAGGACAAACAGAGAGCCAGTTTTTCTATGACGAGCTGTCCTCTTCACATAGATCTTCAAAACCCTCACAAATATCCAAGGCCTTTGAAGCGATTGAGGAGTCAGTAGCCACTGGCACCACAATAGGTTGGTTGATATGGAAAGCCGATACAACCTTAGGCAGGAACTGCGGACGAGTCGTAAGTTCCGACCTGTCTTCATGGAAGATCAGATAGGGACTTTTACAAGATAAAGCCCCCAATTCCAACATGCGTCGGGCAGAAGCCAAGGCCAACAAAGTGACCGTCTTCCACATAAGAAACTTGATGTCAGCCTCCAGCAGAGGCTCAAACCAAACTGATTGTAGAAACTGCAATACCATCTCAAGATCCTAGGGTGCCGTTGGCGCCACAAAGGGAGGTTGGATGTGCAGAACCCCTTTCAAAAAGGTCTGAAACTCAGGGAGGACAGACAATTGTTTTTGAAAAAAGATGGACAAAGTAGAGATTTGGAGCTTGATGGAGCCCAATCTCAGGCCCATATCCACACCTGCTTGCAGGAAAAGGAGAAATCTCCACTGCAGGAAATTTCCTGGATTCACACCAAGAAACATATTTCTTCCAGATACGGTGGTAATGTTTAGACGTTACCCCCTTCCTAGCCTGAATCAGGGTAGGAATAACTTCACTCGGGATACCCTTCCGAGCTAAGATCTGGCGTTCAACCACCATGCCGTCACACGTAGCCGTGGTAAGTCTTGATTAGCGAACGGCCCCTGCAGTAGCAGATCCTCCCGAAGAGGTAAGGGCCTTGGATCTTCCAGCAGAAGATCCAGCAGATCCGCATACCAAGCCCTCTTGGCCAGTCCGGAGCAATGACGATTGCCAGAACCTTTGTTCTTTTCATTAGCTGAAGAACCCTTGGTATCAGAGGAAGCAGGGAAAACACATACACTGATGGGTACACCCACGGTGTTACCAGTGCCTCCATCGCCACTGCCTGCGGGTCTCTCGACCTTGAACAGTGCCTCTGCAGCTTCTTTTTGAGGCGGGAGGCTATCAATTCTATGTGAGGAACCCCCCACCAACTGGTTACCTCCTCAAACACCTCCAGATAGAGGCCCCACTCTCCTAGATGGAGATCATGTCTGCTGAGGAAGTCTGCTTCCCAGGAATGAAGATTGTTGACATCACCACCACGTGCCTTTCTGCCCAGAGGAGGATTCTTGACACCTCCGAGATGGCAGCCCTGCTCTTCGTTCCGCCTTGTCGGTTTATGTAGGCCACTGTGGTCACGTTGTCCGACTGGACCTGAACAGCCTGATCCTGTAGAAGGTGTGCTGCTTGCAGAAGGCCGTTGTACACGGCTCTTAGCTCTAGAATGTTTATCGGGAGAAGGGATTCTTGATCCGACCACTTTCCTTGGAAGGTTTCCCCGAGCGACCGCTCCCCAACCTCTTAGACTTGCATCCATGGTTAGAATGATCCAGTCCTGAACTCCGAACCTTCGGCCTTCCAGAAGCTGTGGTAGTTGTAGCCACCAGAGGAGTGAAATCCTGGCTTTCGGTGACAGACGTATCCTCTGGTGCATGTGTAGGTGAGATCCCGACCACTGGTCCAAGAGATCCAGCTGTAAGGTTAGTTTGCGGATTTAGGGCGCCCCTCACAGCACTGCACCGCAGTACCACTGAGCCATCTGGGAGTGCAGTTAATACTGCGCTCTTACCCATAAAGCCGCCCTCTTCACACTGACCCCACGCTTGTAAGGGGGGACAGTGACTAACTCACCACTTTCAGCTCTGTAAGGGGGTGTCGGGTGGCTGCCGGGGTGAGCATCCCCTCTTAAACTCAATGTCCAGTCAGCGGAGTCAGTGGCTCGGACCCCGCAGGGCGGACACTGCTCCCCACCTCAGTCACTCGATGCAGGTAGGCTGTTGCCAGCAGCCTCCTGTAAAAAAATTAACTCTAAAACTTTTACCAGGAAAGCTCTGTAGAGCTCCCCTAGCTGTGACCGGCTCCTCCGGGCACATTTTCTAAACTGAGTCTGGTACGAGGAGCATAGAGGAAGGAGACAGCTCACACTATTAAACTCTTAAAGTGCCAATGGCTCCTGGTAGACCCATCTATACCCCATGGTACTAATATGGACCCCAGCATCCTCTAGGACGTAAGAGAAAATAAATTAGTAAAACTCCTGACGCTTGAAATTATCAGGTTTTTTTTTTTTTGGGGGGGGGGGGGGGGGGTTAGAGGTATCTGGAGGTTCTGAGTCATCATGAATTTGAAGAGTCAGCCTGATATCCTCCAAGAGGTCAGGACCTTCCACCTGTGTCAGAAATTCCTCATCAGAAGCATCTGCATTAGTGTCTGAGGGGTCAGTATATACACCATCTTCATCGGATGAAGTGTCTGAAACATGTGTGGATTGTGAGGAAGTAATGGCCCGCTTAGATGACCCCTTGGTCCTGGGCATGCGAGGGTTAGGATTTTGTTTCGCCAAAGACTGATTTAATTGCTGTAATTGAGTGGACAGAGTATCTGACCATGGCGGATTAACAGCAGGGACAATATGTGACTGTAATGGCACAGGAGGTCCCATAGGGGACGCAAGTCTAGTCACTAGCGTAGTCAGTAAATAAGAGAAAGCAGCCCAAGGTGGGTCTTGATGTGTCCCCTGTGCTGCAGACTGACTGAGGGGTATAGAACCCTCGGTACACAAACCCTCAGCTGCAATGTATTCCTCTGAAAAATCTGTGGCGTCAGCACTGTATGGTACAGGTCCAGCCCTGGATTTACCATCCTGTTTAGCTGACATTATATGAAAGCGTAACCTTAGGGCGTAACAGTACAATATAAGCAGACAAAAGTACCTGCCAAAAATCCCCTGTATAGTGTGACTGCATGAAGAGCACAAACAAAGAATTTAAGAGGTATATGGTGACCAAAACACACAGAGAAAAAAAAAATAGGATTTTGGTTACCTACCGGTAAATCCTATTCTCGTAGTCCGTAGAGGATGCTGGGGTCCACATTAGTACCATGGGGTATAGATGGGGTCCATCAGGAGCCATTGGCACTTTAAGAGTTTGAGAGTGTGGGCTGGCTCCTCCCTCTATGCCTCTCCTACCAGACTCAGTCTAGAAACTGTGCTCGAGGAGACGGACATCTTCGAGAGAAGGATTGAACACAGATAGTGGCGAGATTCATACCACCTCACACATACAAGGCACATCAAGCTAACTAGCTTGAAAAATTCAGCAACTGCTGAAACATTACTTACCAAGTAACAATGCAGTACATAACTAAACAAAGTTGTACTGAGCCAGATAACGGTTGCAGGAAAACAAAGCGCTGGGCGGGCGCCCAGTATCCTCTACGAACTACGAGAAAAGGATTTACCAGCAGGTAATTAAAATCCTATTTTCTCTTACATCCTAGAGGATGCTGGGGTCCATATTAGTACCATGGGGATGTAACAAAGCTCCCAGAATGGGAGGGAGAGCGTGCAGGCTCCTGCAGAACTGATTGACTGAACTTCAGATCATCAGAGGCCAAAGTATCAAACTTGTAGAACTTAGCAAACGTTTTCAACCCAGACCAAGTTACTCGGCAAAGTTGTAACGCCGAGACACCCCGGGCAGACACCCAGGAAGACCCCACCTTACGAGTAGAGTGGGCCTTAACAGATTATGGACACGGCAATCCTGCCATAGAATAAGAATGCTGGATAGTGAACCTAATCCAGCGAGATACAGTCTGCTTTGAAGCAGGACACCCAATTTTCTTGGGATCATACAGGACAAAAAAATATACGTTATGGTAAGAACTTACCGTTGATAACGGAATTTCTCCTATGTCCACAGGTATCCACAGGATAACATTGGGATATGCCGGAGCGACAGCGGAAATGGCACCAAATAGTCACAAGCTTTCTGGCCTCCCAGGATGCATTGGAGCTCCTCCATATAATCCCGCCCACCGACTCCGTCAAATCAGTTGTTTTCACAGCAATTTAGGCAGGAGCATCAGGTAGAAACCTATTCAGGCGATAAGAACACACACATGCACACCCTTCCATACAAGAAGGAAGAGGTTTAGCGATTGTAAAGATCCTCAAATCAGGTGCGTCAGGGTGTCGCTCCGGCATATCCCAATGTTATCTTGTGGATACCTGTGGACATAGGAGAAATTCCGTTATCAACGGTAAATTCTTACCATAACGTATATTTCTCCGGCTGGGTCCACAGGTTTTCCACAGGATAACATTGGGATTCCCAAAGCCATTTTTAGTGGTGGGGATGCTCCTGATTAGACAGGAGAACCTTTCGCCCGAATTCAGCGTCATGAGAGGCAAAAGTATCCAAGGCATAATGTCTAATGAAAGTGTTAATGGAAGACCATGTGGCTGTCTTACAAATCTGTTCTGCTGAAGCACCATGTTGTGCTGCCCATGAAGGACCTACCTTATGCGTAGAGTGCGCAGAGGCATTAGCCGGAGCCGGGAGATCAGCATGAGAGTATGCTTCTGAAATTATCATTCGGAGCCATCTTGCCAGCGTCTGTTTACTAGCAGGCCATCCTCTTTTGTGAAATCCGTAGAGAATGAAGAGAGAATCTATCTTTCTGATGGCACTAGTACGATCTACGTAGATTCTTAACGCACGGACTACATCCAGCGATGCTTCTCCCGCAGAAAGTCCCGATACCTGAAAAGCCGAGACTACAATCTCTTCGTTAAGGTGAAACTTTGAGACCACCTTCGGAAGATACCCAGATCTAGTTCTGAGAAATGCTTTATCTGGATAAAAGGAGACTTCCACGACAGAGCTCCTAAATCTGACACTCTTCTAGCCGACGCCATCGTCAGTAGAAAGAGAACTTTAGCCATCAACCATTTAAGATCTGCTATGTTAAATGGTTCAAACGGAGCTCCCTGAAGGATCTTAAAAACCAGATTCAAATCTCAGGGAACTGCAGGAGGAACAAATGGAGGTTGAATGTGCAACACTCCCTGAAAGAAAGTATGCACATCCTGTAGGTTAGCAATCTTTTTCTGAAACCATACAGTTAATGCTGATACCTGAACTCTCAAGGAAGCTACTTTTAACCCCTTATCCAATTCCTGCTTGAAGGAAATCCCAAATCATGGATACTCTAAAAGATCTTGGATCCATACTTCTTTCACTACACCAATGAATATAGGCTTGCCATATTCGATGATAAATACGAGCTGAAGAAGGTTTTCTTACTCTAAGCATAGTTTGAATTACTTGTTTTGAAAATCCTCTTGACTTTAGGATAGAGGTCTCAACAGCCACGCCATCAAAGACAGATGATCCAGATCGCAGTGATAACAAGGACCCTGCATTAGTAGATCTGGACGTTGAGGAAGCAGTATTGGAGCTTCCACAGACATCCTTAGTAGATCTGTGTACCAACGCCTTCTGGATCAAGCTGGAGCTATTAGAATTATAGCCCCCGTTGCTTGCTTTATTTTCCTCACCACCCTGGGTAACAGGGAGATTGGAGGAAACCGATATGCCAGATGAAATTTCCATTTCTCTGACAGTGCATCTACAAGGATCGCCCCGGTACCCTTTGTTCTTGACCCGTATATCATAACTTTGTTGTTCAGATGGGACGCCATGAGATCTATCTCTGGCAGACCCCATCTGTTTACTAGAGTCTGAAACACTTCCGGGTGTAACGCCCACTCGGTTTCCTGAATGGTGTGTCGACTGAGAAAGTCCGCTTCCCAGTTCAGCACTCCTGGAATAAACACTGCGGACAATGCCGGAAGATGGAGTTCTGCCTATCTTAGTATGTGAGTTACTTCCTCCATCAACCTTTTGCTGTGAGTTCTTCCCTGATGATTGAGGTACGCTACCGCTGTTGCATTGTCTGAGCGGATATGGACTGGTCTTCTTTGCAGAATGTCCTTTGCCTGAACCAGAGCCATATTTATGGCCCTTTTTTCCAAAAGATTTATTGGCAGGCAACTTTCCTTTATGGTCCATTTTCCCTGGAACCAGAAACTTTGAAACACCGCTCCCCAGCCCTGAAGACTGGCATCTGTTGTCAGGACTTGAGAATCTGTTATTCAAAAGGGTCTCCCCTTGTCTAGATGGTCCGTCTGTAGCCACCAAGTTAGTGACCTTTTTACGTTTATTGGAAGCTTTATCATCTTTCTTTTTATTGTCTGATGTCTTCCGTTCCATTTGGTCAGAATGAGGTGCTGTAGGAGGTCTGGAGTGAATTGTGCATACTCCACCATGTCGAATGTTGACAACATCAGATACAACAGTCGCATTGCTGCATGGACTAATATTGTCTGACTCTGCAACAACTATTGAGTCATTACTTGCACCTTGGATATCTTTTTCCAAGGTAAAATTATTGTTTGTAGACTTGAAGCCAGTATGGCCCCCAAATGAACCATCCGTTGTGATGGACTCAGAGACGACTTTTCCCAATTTATGAGCCACCCGTGTCTTTGCAGAAAGACTATTGTCTGCTGGAGATGGCTCAAGAGTAATTCCTGGGATTGTGCTAGGATTAAAAGACGTTATGGGGTCCTGCACCCCGGACCCATACCTAGTATTAGGGACCCCCAGTGACGGAGAAGCCTTGTCGATTGGCCTGGGGGCTTAACCCTATATTTGTAGATATACGCAACTAAGATCTCCGTATTATCTAACTATTATGTAGTAATATTTTTCACTCGGTGTGCATTAGGGAACACATTGTTTTTTCCTACACAGAATTACCCCTCCCTTTTAGCACCTGAGTGACATCACAATCTGATTGAGCAGCTTACCATTTTGTGCATTGTATTTAGAGAGGCATGGATGGGTCAGCATTAGGAGGGATTGCTGACTCCAGAATGCCATAGGAGAAGCTAAAGGTATCTCCAGGTAAGCTGGCTCTCAGATGCTGTAGGAGCCATTACCATGTGGCCTTACACTGGGAATTTAACCCAGACATATTTGTAATTATTTATGGGGTGGGTGTGGGGTGCGGTGGCCCCTGTGTCGGTATGGCTGGGCTGCTTCAGGTCGGCACACCCTAACACTTTATTAACACTTATGATTTTCCCTATCACTTCGTATATATTTTCGTATTATTTTAATCACACCACTTACATAGCACTTCTGTGCTTCTTACTAACCCTTATTAATTCTCACCTGTGTGCTGACCTGGGGTAGCCAACCTGTGCCGACGTTGTGGGGTCCTGCACCCCGGACCCATACCTAGTATTAGGGACCCCCAGTGACGGAGAAGCCTTGTCGATCGGCCTGGGGGCTTAACCCTATATCTGCAGATATACGCAACTAAGATCTCCGTATTATCTGACTATTATGTAGTAATATTTTTCACGTGTAGAGTGAGCAGAGATATTAGCCGGAGTAGGGAGATCAGCACGTGAATAAGCTTCTGAAATTACCATTTGGAGCCATCTTGCCAGCGTCTGTTTACTAGCAGGCCATCCTCTTCTGTGAAATCCGTAGAGGATGAAGAGAGAATCTGTCTTTCTGATGGCACTAGTACGATATATGCAGATTCTTAACGCCCGGACCACGTCCAGCGACGCTTCTCCCGCAGAAAGTCCCGATACCTGAAAAGCTGGGACTACAATCTCTTCATTAAGGTGAAATTTTGAAACCACCTTCGGAAGATAACCAGATCTAGTTCTGAAAACTGCCTTACCTGGAAAAAAATATTAGAAAAGGAGAATTACACGACAGTGCTCCTAAATCTACAACTCTTCTAGCTGACGCCATTGCCAGTAGAAAGAGCACCTTAGCCGTCAACCATTTAAGATCTGCTCTTTTAAGTGGTTCAAACAGAGGTCCCTGAAGGATTTTAACAACCAGATTCAAATCCCAGGTAGCTGCAGGAGGAACAAATGGAGGTTGAATGTGTAAAACTCCCTGAAAGAAAGTACGCACATCCTGTAAGTCAGCAATCTTTCTCTGAAACCATACAGTTAATGCTGATACTTGAACTCTCAAAGAAACTACTTTTAACCCCTTATCGAATCCTGCTTGAAGAAAATCCCAAATCCAGGATACTTTAAAAGATCTTAGATTCAAACTTTTTTCACTACACCAATGAATATAGGCTTGCCATATTCGATGATAAATACGAGCTGAAGAAGGCTTTCTTGCTCCAAGCTTAGTTTGAATTACTTGTTTTGAAAATCCCCTAGCTTCTAGGATAGAGGTCTCAATAGCCACGCCGTCAAAGCTAGACGATGCAGATGGCTGTGATAGCAAGGACCCTGCATTAGCAGATCTGGACGTTGAGGGAGCAGTATTGGTGCTTCCACGGACATCCTTAGTAGATCTGTGTACCAATGCCTTCAGGGCCAAGCTGGAGCTATTAAAATTATGGCTCTCTTTACTTGCTTTATTTTCCTCACTACTCTGGGTAAGAGAGATTGGAGGAAACCGATATGCC
The DNA here is from genome assembly GCF_028390025.1 of Pseudophryne corroboree. Lineage (NCBI taxonomy): Eukaryota > Metazoa > Chordata > Amphibia > Anura > Myobatrachidae > Pseudophryne > Pseudophryne corroboree. The sequence continues at coordinate 625,407,817 of NC_086447.1, read as the reverse complement.
AGATGAAATTTCCAATTTACTGACAGTGCGTCTACAAGGATCGCCCCGGGATCCTTTGTTCTTGATCCGTACATCGGAACTTTGTTGTTCAGACGAGACGCCATGAGATCTCTCTCTGGCAGACCCCATCTGTTCACTATAGTCTTAAACACTTCTGGGTGTAATGCCCATTCGGTTTCCTGAATGGTTTGTAGACTGAAAAAATCTGCTTCCCAGTTCAGTACTCCTGGAACAAACACTGCTGACAATGCTGGAAGATGGAGTTCTGCCCAATTTAGTATGTGAGTTACGCTACCGCTGTTGCATTGTCTGAGCGGATCTGGACTGGTCTTCCTTGCAGACTGTCCTTTGCCTGAACTAGAGCCATATAAATGGCCCTTATTTCCAACAGATTTATTGGCAGGCGACTTTCCCTTATGGTCCATTTTCCCTGGAACTAAAGGCTTTCGAGTACCGCACCCCAGCCCTGAAGACTGGCATCTGTTGTCAGGACTTGCCATTCCTTTATCCAAAAGGGTCTCCCCTTGTTTAAATGGTCCCTCTGTAGCCACCAAGCTAGAGACCTTCTTACGCTTACCGGAAACACTATCATCTGTCTTTTTATTGTCTGATGATTTCCGTTCCATTTGGTCAGAATAAGGTGCTGTAATTGTGCATATTCCACCATGTCGAAGGTTGACACCATTAGACCCAACAGTCGCATTGCTGCATGGACTGACATTGTCTGAGTGTGCAACGACTCCTGAATCATGACCTGCACCTTGGCTATCTTTTCCTCTGGTAAGAAAATTCTCTGTAGACCTGAATCCAATATGGCCCCCAAATGAACCATCCGTTGTGACGGATTCAGGAAGACTTTTCCCAGTTTATGAGCCACCCGTGTCTTTGTAGACAAACTACTGTCTGTTGAAGATGGCTCAAAAGTAATTCCTGCGAATGTGCTAGGATTAAAAGGTCGTCGAGGTATGGAAATATTCTTATCCCCTGCTTGCGGAGATAAGCTGCCATAACCACCATAATTTTGGTAAACACCCTGGGTGCTGTTGCTAGCCCGAAGGGCAAGGCTTGGAACTGAAAATGTTGCTGGAGGATGGCAAACCTGAGGTAACATTGATGAGACCGTGCTATGGGCACATGTAGGTAAGCATCCTGTATATCCAGAGATACCATGTAATCTTCCGGTTCCATAGCCAACACTATGGAGCGTAATGTCTCCATGTGAAACCTTGGAATCCAAATGTATTTGTTTAACATTTTGAGATTGAGAAATGGTCGGAATGACCCATTTGTCTTCTGAATCAAAAATAGATTGGAGTAAAAACCCTGTCCCCGTTGCGACGGGGGTACTGGGATAATCACACCAGACTGAAGCAATTTCTGAACTGCTTCTTGCAGGGCGTTGGCCTTCGACTCTATACGAGACGGGCTGGTGCAAAAAAACATTTGAGGAAGCTGCCTCCTGAAGGGGAAACCATAACCGAGAGATACCACCTTCTGCACCCAAGAATCTGTCGTCGACTGATGCCATATGTGTGCAAATTGAAGGAGTCGACCCCCAACCCTGAAATCCTGCAGGCGGAGGCCCGTATCCTCAGGCTGATGGCTTCTGTACAGGCTTGGAAGCCGGCTTTCTACTAGCTCATTGCCTCCTACCCCTGGTCGATCTATTAAACTGGGGTTGCTTAGGCTCCTCTTTTGCTTTGCAATCAAAATGGCCAAAATTTTGAACCCCTAGTCTTAGGGTTATAAGTAGCCGGAAGTCTGACCTTCTTGGATTCAGCTTCCGATTCTAGAATATCTGACAATTGTTTTCCAAACAATATATTACCAGAGAAAGGCAATGCTTCCAGAGTCTTCTTGGATTCTGCATCTGCTTTCCAAGTGCGTAGCCAAATTGCTCTACAAGCGGCTACCGTCAAAGCTGATGCTTTAGAAGCAATCGTACCTATATCAATTGCTGCTTCTTCCAAATATTGGGCAGCTTGTCTTATACGGCCTAAATGAGACTCCTGCTCCCTATTAGGAGGAGAGACGCCATTCTCTAGTTCTTCCACCCATTCTGCCATTGCCCTTGCCATCCAGGCTGAAGCCATAGCAGGCCTTGCCACCGCTCCTGAGAGAGAAAATATATTTTTCAAGAAGCTATCTACCCTTCTGTCTGTGACATTTAGTGAGGTAGATGACAATGGCAAAGCAGATTTATGCACAAGTCGCAGTACATGTGCATCTACTTTAGGAGGAAATTCTCTTTTTGAACAATCCGCAGCTGGAAATGGATAATAAGAATCCCACTTTTTCGGAATCTTATATTTTTTACTGGGCGTAGCCCAGGGTTCTTCTATCATTTCAGTCAGATCATCTGACCCTGGGAATTCAGTTTTAACCGTTTTTGTTCGTTTAAACACAGGTGCTTTAGATTTTGGCACTGTTTTGGCTGATTCCTCCAATGAGAGAACAGCCTTCAAAGCATCAATAAGTTCAGCTACATCCTCTGAGCTGAAACACTGCGACTGATCATCATACGGAGTATTTGAATATACTGTATCATCATCTGTTATATCATCTTGTGTAGTCTGCAACATAGACGTATCTATATTAGTCTTACCTGTACCTTGGTTACCAGCCTGGTTACTTGTAGAAGCTACTGGAATCAAACCATAGGGAGGGAGCTGCATGTATGGGTTAACAGTGTAACCTATTCCCTGGGTTGGAACTGCAGGAGTTAATCTGTCCGCTATTGTAGACAAAGTCTGCGCGAACATACTCCATGATGGCTCTACTGGTTGTTGAACCAAATCATGCTTTTTACTTTGCCGATAAGCAAAACAGTTTGCACATAACCCCTCATAAGTGACCAACTGGGCTATTTCAATTAACCCTGTTTTACAAGACAAACATGTTAAGGATGTAGGAGTGCCTGATAAATTATCATTGTCACTATTGCCGCTCACAGACATAGTAATATTCTGTTTTTAGGACTACACAATTTGTGACTGAAAATCACCTATATATAGATATAAAGAAGTGAGATCAATCTGACCACAACCGTGCACCTGAATTGAGGTTCAGAACAGAACTGACAACATATAAAAGTCAGCGCACATACTAGCAGTCAGTCACATGTTAAAATATTAGACACTGTCATATGAGAATACAATCAGCCATCAAACATTACTTACAAGTAAATGGGCCAATTGAATTTCTGTTTTTAACCAGTTTTCTCAGACATATCATGCAGAAAATAAGATTTTAAACCTACCGGTAAATCTTTTTCTCCTAGTCCGTAGAGGAAGCTGGGGACTCCGTAAGGACATTGGGGTATAGACGGGCTCCGCAGGAGACATGGGCACTCTAAAGACTTTAGAATGGGTGTGCACTGGCTCCTCCCTCTATGCCCCTCCTCCAGACCTCAGTTAGAGAACTGTGCCCAGAGGAGACGGACAGTACGAGGAAAGGATTTTTGTTAATCCAAGGGCAAGATACATACCAGCCCACACCATGCACACTGTACAACTTGGAGCATACGAACCAGTTAACAGTATGAAACAAAAACAGCATCAGCCAGAGACTGATCAAAACTGTAACATAACCCTTATGTAAGCAATAACTATATACAAGTCTTGCAGAACTTCGTCCGCACTGGGACGGGCGCCCAGCATCCTCTACAGACTAGGAGAAAAAGATTTACCGGTAGGTTTAAAATCTTATTTTCTCTTACGTCCTAGAGGATGCTGGGGACTCCGTAAGGACCATGGGGATTATACCAAAGCTCCAGACCGGGCGGGAGAGTGCGGATGACTCTGCAGCACCGATTAAGCAAACAAGAGGTCCTCATCAGCCAGGGTATCAAACTTGTAGAATTTTGCAAAAGTGTTTGAACCCGACCAAGTCGCCGCTCGGCAAAGCTGTAATGACGAGACGCCTCGGGCAGCCGCCCAAGAAGAGCCCACCTTCCTAGTGGAATGGGCCTTTACCGAATTTGGCAACGGCAATCCAGCCGTAGAATGAGCCTGCTGAATCGTGTTACAGATCCAGCGAGCAATAGTCTGCTTAGAAGCAGGAGCGCCAACCTTGTTGGCTGCATACAGGACAAACAGTGCCTCTGTTTTCCTAACCCGAGCCGTCCTGGCTACATAAATTTTTAAGGCCCTGACTACATCAAGGGACTTGGAATCCTCCAAGTCACCCGTAGCCACAGGCACCACAATAGGTTGGTTCATATGAAACGATGAAACCACATTAGGCAAAAGGACGAGTTCTCAATTCTGCTCTATCCACATGGAAAATCAGATAGGGGCTTTTGTGAGACAAAGCCGCCAATTCGGACACCCGCCTTGCAGATGCCAAGGCCAACAACATGACCACCTTCCAAGTGAGAAATTTTAATTCAACCGTTTGAAGAGGTTCAAACCAGCGAGATTTTAGGAACTGTAACACCACGTCAAGGTCCCACGGTGCCACTGGGGGCACAAATGGAGGCTGTATGTGCAGCACTCCCTTTACAAAAGTCTGGACTTCTGGGAGAGAAGCCAATTCCTTCTGAAAGAAAATTGATAGGGCCGAAATCTGTACCTTAATGGAGCCTAATTTTAGGCCCATATCCACTCCTGTCTGTAGAAAGTGGAGAAAACGGCCCAGATGGAAATCTTCCGTAGGAGCATTCTTGGCTTCACACCAAGATACATACTTTCTCCAGATACGGTGATAATGTTTTGCCGTCACCTCCTTCCTAGCCTTTATAAGAGTAGGGATGACTTCCTCCGGAATGCCTTTTCCAGCTAGGACTCGGTGTTCAACCGCCATGCCGTCAAACATAACCGCGGTAAGTCTTGGAACACGCAGGGCCCCTGCTGCAACAGGTCCTCTCTGAGAGGAAGAGGCCACGGATCTTCTGTGAGCATTTCCTGAAGATCCGAATACCAGGCCCTTCGAGGCCAATCTGGAACAATGAGTATTGTCTGCACTCTTATGATTCTCAATATCTTTGAGATGAGCGGAAGAGGGAACACATAGACCGACTGAAACACCCACGGTGTCACCAGGGCGTCCACAGCCACTGACTGAGGGTCCCTTGACCTGGCACAATACCTCCGAAGCTTCTTGTTGAGGCGTGACGCCATCATGTCTATTTGAGGAAGCCCCCAATGACTTGTTATCTCTGCAATTACTTCTTGATGAAGTCCTCACTCTCCTGGATGGAGATCGTGTCTGCTGAGGAAGTCTGCTTCCCAGTTGTCCACTCCCGGAATGAAGACTGCTGACAGAGCACTTATATGATTTTCCGCCCAGCGAAGAATCCTGGTGGCTTCAGCCATTGCCACTCTGCTCCTTGTCCCGCCTTGGCGGTTTACATGAGCCACAGCTGTGACGTTGTCTGATTTTATCAAAACCGGTAGGTCGCGAAGCAGATTCTCCGCTTGTCGTAGGTCGTTGTATATGGCCCTCAATTCCAGTACATTGATGTGTAGACAAGCCTCCTGGCTTGACCATAGTCCCTGAAAATTTCTTCCTTGTGTGACTGCTCCCCATCCTCGGAGGCTCGCGTCCGTGGTCACCAGAACCCAGTCTTGAATGCTGAACCTGCGACCCTCGAGAAGGTGAGCACTCTGCAGCCACCACAGGAGAGACACCCTGGCCCTGGGGGACAGGCTTATTTTCTGATGAATGTGTAGATGGGACCCCGATCACTTGTCCCGAAGGTCCCACTGAAAAGTCCTCGCATGGAACCTGCCAAAGGGGATGGCCTCGTAAGTCGCCATCTTTCCCAGTACTCGAGTGCATTGATGGACTGACACTTTTTTCAGTTTTAACAGGTCTCTGACCGGGTCTGGGACTCAGGGTCGACAACAAAAAGGTCGACACACCTTAGGTCGACGCCATTTGGTCGACACACCTTAGGTCGACATGGACAAAAGGTCGACATGGACAAAAGGTTGACAGGAACAAGGTCGACATGAGTTTTTTATGTTTTTTTGGTGTCGTTTTCTTCGTAGAGTGACCAAGAACCCCAATTAGTGCACCGCGTCCGCTCGCCATGCTTCGGGCTTGGTGCCTTCGCTCCGCTACCGCTTCGCTCGGCACAGATTACCGTTCCAATCGTAGTCTACGTGGATTGTTAAGTATGAAAAGGTTCCAAAAAAGAAAAAAATCGTGAAAAACTCAGGTCGACCTTTTGTTCATGTCGACCTAAGGTATGTTGACCAATCGGCGTCGACCTAAGGTGTGTCGACCTTTTTGTTGTCGAAAACAAATGTGAATGGAACAGAGAATAGCGCTTGGTGGAGACCGAAGCAGCCTGGGTGTATTCTGGTGACTCCCAATCACCTAAATGGCTAATGGACAACAGATATTTGCTGAGTACACCGTTGGCGCTCCCACCCTTTGAACAAAAGTCACGTCGAAATCTTGATAAATAATCCCAAAATAAGTCCTATGTTTCACTTGTAGGATTCTTCTTTCTAAATGTTCTTCTCCAGAAATTAATTCAAGATTTTTCTTGTATGGAGATATTCGTCATAGAGAGAAGAAATACCACATATAGTGTAGTAATTTGAATAAAAAGTGGGTTTATTAAAGTGCCACGGTAGCGCCACCTTTTTGGACAAGCGCGTCAAAGCCTTGTCCACCTTGGGTGAGGATTCCCACCATAACCTGTTCTGTGCAGGGAAAGGATACGCCATAAGAATTCTCTTGGGAATCTGCAGTTTCTTGTCTGGAGTATCCCAAGCTTTTTCAAATAACGTGTTCAGCTCATGCGATGGGGGAAAGGTTACCTCAGGTTTCTTTTCCTTAAACATGCATACCCTCGTGTTAAGGACAGAGGGGTCATCTGTGATATGCAAAACATCTTTTATTGCAATAATCATATAATGAATACTTTTGGCCACCCTTGGGGGTAACCTCGCATCATCGTAGTCGACACTGGAGTTAGAATCCGTGTCGTTATCAGTGTCTGCTACTTGGGACAGTGGACGTTTCTGAGGGCCCTGTGACACAGTCAAAGCCATGGATTGACTCCCTGTTTTATCCCTGGACTCTGCTTTGTCCAATCTCTTATGTAATAAAGACACATTTGCATTTAAAACATTCCACATATCCAGCCAATCAGGTGTCGGCGTTGCAGACGGAGACACCACAATCATCTGCTCCACCTCCTCCTTAGATGAGCCTTCCGCTTCAGACATGCCGACACACACGTACCGACATCCCACACACTCAGGGATATATTTATATGGAGACAGTCCCCCAATAAGGCCCTTTGGAGAGACAGAGAGAGAGAGTATGCCAGCACACACCCAGCGCCACTAGACACTGAAAACACAGTCCCAGCCTATACAGCTCTTTTTTATATAGATGATTTGCGCCAAATAAATGTTGCCCCCCCCCTCGTTTTTTGTCCCGTTACTTGGTTCAGCAGGGGAGAGTCCGGGAGCAGCTGCTCAGCAACATGCTGTGGAGAAAATGGCGCTGGTTAGTGCTGGAGGATCAAGCCCCGCCCCCTCGACGGCGGGCTTCGGTCCAGCTCATTATTTTTTCTATACTGGCGGGGGTTTTATATATTGCCTCCGCAGTATCTAAAAATGGTGCCAGTGTTATGTGAGGTAATTATTGCTGCCCAGGGTGCCCCCCCCTGCACCCTGCACCCTTGCTGTGCCTGTGTGTGTGTGGGAGCAATGGCGCGCAGCGCGACCACTGCGCGGTATCTCTCTGAAGAACTTTAGTCTTCTGCCGCCTTTGTTGTCTTCTTACTTCATATACTTACCCGGCTTCTATTTTCCGGCTCTGTGAGGAGGACGGCAGCGCGGCTCCAGGACGAACAGCGAGGATGACACCTGTGTTCCGACCCTCTGGAGCTAACGGTGTCCATAGCCTAAGAAGCAGAGCCTATCAGTAAAGTAGGTGTGCTTCTCTCCTCTCAGTCCCACGAAGCAGGGAGCCTGTTGCCAGCAGTGCTCCCTGAAAATAAAAAAACCTAACAAAAGTCTTTTCAGAGAAACTCAGTAGAGCTCCCCTGCAGTGCATCCAGTCTCCTCTGGGCACAAGATCTAACGGAGGCCTGGAGGAGGGGCATAGAGAGAGGAGCCAGTTCACACCCATCTAAAGTCTTAAGAGTGCCTATATCTCCTGCAGAGCCCGTCTATACCCCATGGTCCTTACGGAGTCCCCAGCATCCTCTAGGACGTAAGAGAAACATAGTAAGACTATAAAAATAAAATAATAAAAGCTTCAGGCTGCTATTTAATCGCAGCCCTGTGACCATGGTCCGGCTCCTGCCGCACCAAACAAAAAATAAGAATTTACTCACCGGTAATTCTATTTCTCGTAGTCCGTAGTAGATGCTGGGAACTCCGTAAGGACCATGGGGAATAGACGGGCTCCGCAGGAGACTGGGCACTCTAAAAGAAAGATTAGGTACTATCTGGTGTGCACTGGCTCCTCCCTCTATGCCCCTCCTCCAGACCTCAGTTAGGGAAACTGTGCCCGGAAGAGCTGACACAACAAGGAAAGGATTTGGAATCCAGGGTAAGACTCATACCAGCCACACCAATCACACTGTACAACTTGTGATAACCATACCCAGTTAACAGTATGAACAACAACTGAGCCTCATTTAACGGATGACTCATAACAATAACCCTTTAGTTAAGCAATAACTATATACATGTATTGCAGAGAGTCCGCACTTGGGACGGGCGCCCAGCATCCACTACGGACTACGAGAAATAGAATTACCGGTGAGTAAATTCTTATTTTCTCTGACGTCCTAGTGGATGCTGGGAACTCCGTAAGGACCATGGGGATTATACCAAAGCTCCCAAACGGGCGGGAGAGTGCGGATGACTCTGCAGCACCGCATGAGCAAACTCAAGGTCCTCCTCAGCCAGGGTATCAAACTTGTAGAACTTAGCAAACGTATTTGACCCCGACCAAGTAGCAGCTCGGCAAAGCTGTAAAGCCGAGACCCCTCGGGCAGCCGCCCAAGAAGAGCCCACCTTCCTTGTGGAATGGGCTTTCACCGATTTTTGATGCGGCAATCCAGCCGCAGAGTGAACCAGCTGAATCGTGCTATAGATCCAGCGAACAATAGTCTGCTTCGAAGCAGGAGCGCCAACCTTGTTGGCTGCATACAGAATAAACAGCGAGTCAGACTTTCTGACTCCCGCCGTCCTGGAAACATATATTTTCAGGGCCCTGACTACGTCCAGCAACTTGGAATCCTCCAAGTCCCTAGTAGCCGCAGGCACCACAATAGGCTGGTTCAAATGAAACGATACCACCCTAGGAAGAAATTGGGGACGAGTCCTCAATTCTGCCCTGTCCATATGGAAGATCAGATAAGGGTTTTTACATGACAAAACCGCCAATTCTGACACACGCCTAGCCGAAGCCAAGGCCAATAGCATGACCACTTTCCACGTGAGATACTTTAGCTCCACGGTCTTAAGTGGCTCAAACCAGTGGGATTTCAGGAAATCCAACACAACGTTAAGATCCCAAGGTGCCACCGGTGGCACAAAAGGAGGCTGAATATGCAGCACTCCCGGAACAACGTCTGAACTTCAGGCAGTGAAGCCAGTTCTTTTTGAGAGAAAGTGTATAGGGCCGAAATCTTGACCTTTATGGATCCTAATTTTAGGCCCATAGTCACTCCTGACTGTAGGAAGTGCAGGAATCGACCCCGCTGGAATTCCTCTGTAGGGCCTTCCCGGCCTCACACCAAGCAACCTATTTTCGCCATATACAGTGAAAAAGTCTTGCTGTCACGTCTTTCCTAGCCTTTATCAGCGTAGGAATAACTGCATCCGGAATGCCCTTTTCCGCTAGGATCCGGCGTTCAACCGCCATGCCGTCAAATGCAGCCGCGGTAAGTCTTGGAACAGACAGGGCCCCTGTTGCAACATGTCCTGTCTGAGAGGCAGATGCCATGGGTCCTCTGAGAACATTTCTTGCAGCTCCGGGTACCGAGTCCTTCTTGGCCAATTCGGAGCAAAGAATATTGTTCTCACTCCTCCTTTTATTACAATTCTCAGCCCTTGGGTATGAGAGGAAGAGGAGGGAATACATAGACCGACTGGAACACCCACTGTGTTACTAGTGCGACCACAGTTATCACCTGAGGGTCCCTTGACCCGGCGTAAAACCTTTTTTAGCTTTTTATTGAGGTGCGACGCCATCTAGTCCACCTGAGGCAGTTCCCATCAATTTGCAACTGCGTGAAGACTTCCTGATGAAGTCCCCACTTTCCCGGGTGGAGGTCGTGCCTGCTGAGGAAGTCTGCTTCCCAGATGTCCACTCCCGGAATGAACACTGCTGACAGTGCGCTTACTTGATTCTCCGCCCAGCGAAGAATTCTGGTGGCTTCTACCCTCGCCACCCTGCTCCTTGTGCCGCCTTGGTGGTTTACATGAACCCCTGCGGTCTGACTGGATCAGAACCGGTTGGTCGCGAAGCAGGATCTCCGCTTGACTTAGGGCGTTGTATATGGCCCTTAGTTTCAGGATATTGATGTGAAGGCAAGTCTGTTGACTTGACCACAGACCTTGGAAATTTCTTCCCTGTGTAACTGCCCCCCAACCTCGGAGGCTTGCATCCGTGGTCACCAGGATCCAGTCCTGAATGCCGAATCTGCGGCCCTCGAGAAGGTGAGCACTCTGCAGCCACCACAGGAGAGACACCCTGGCCCTGAGGGATAGGGTGATTAACCGATGCATCTGAAGAGGTGATCCGGACCACTTGTCCAGTAAGTCCCATTGGAAGGTCCTCGCATGGAACCTGCCTAAGGGGATGGCCTCGTATGATGCCACCATCCTTCCCAGGACTCGAGTGCAGTGATGCACTGACACCTGTTTTGGTTTTAATAGATTCCTGACCAGTGTCATGAGCTCCTGAGCTCTCTCTATCGGGAGATAAACCCTTTTCTGGTCTGTGTCTAGGATCGTGCCTAGGAGAGGCAGATGAGCTGTAGGAACCAACTGCGACCTTGGAATATATAGAATCCAGCCGTGTTGCCGTTACACTTCCAGAGAAAGTGATACGCTGTTCAGCAACTGCTCTCTTGATCTCGCTTTTATGAGATCGTCCAAGTACGTGATAATAGTGACACCTTGCTTCCGCAGGAGCACAATCATATCCGCCATTACCTTGGTGAATATTCTCGGGGCCGTGGAGAGACCAAACGGCAACATCTGAAATTGGTAATGACAATCACGTACCGCAATTCTGAGGTACGCCTAATGAGGTGGATAAATGGGGACATGAAGGTATGCATCCCTTATGTCCCGATTCACGATAAAATCTCCCCCTTTTTAGGCTTGCACTGACCGCTCTTAGCGATTCCATCTTGAACTTGAACCTTCTCAGGTATATGTTCAGGGATTTTTAATTCAATATGGGTCTGACCGAACCGTCTGGTTTCGGGATTACAACATGGTCGAATAATAACACCCTCTTGTTGAAGGAGGGGACCCTTGACCACCACCTGTTAAAGATACAATTTGTGAATTGCAGTTAACAATGGCTCCCTCTCTTGGGGGGAAGCCCGCAGGGCCGTCGGTGAGGGGGCATCTTCTCACAGTCCAGCTTGTATCCCTGAGACACAATATCTATTGCCCAGGGATCTAACAGGGAGTGAACCCACTTGTGGCTGAACTTACGAAGGCGTGTCCCCACCGGGCCTAGATCCGCCTGTGGAGCCCCAGCGACATTGGTGGATTTTTGTAGGGGCCGGGGAGGACTTCTGTTCCTGGGAACTAGCTGTGTTGTTCCCGGCTCTGACAAAAAAGGACGCACCTCAGACTTTCTGGTTTCTTTATTCGAGAGGCTGCATTTAATAATGTCGTGCTTTCTTAGGCTGTGCAGGAATATAAGGCAAACTAGCAGAATTACCAGCTATAGCTGTGGAGACCAGGCCCGAGAACCCTTCTCCACACAATCCTCAGCCTTCCATATGCCTCTTAAGTCAGCATCATCTGTCCAATGCATATTCTACAGGACACGTCAAGCAGAGATCGACATAGCTTTGACTCTAGGACCCAGTATACTCATGTCTCTTTGGGCATGCTTTATAACTATATATCTATCACTTAATACAGCATCTTTAATATATTTATATCTATATGCATACTAGGGTCTCAATCTCTGCTGATAAGGTACCTGTCCACGCTGCCACAGCGCTATAAACCCATTCCGACACAATCGCCGGTCTGGGTAGTATACTAGAATGTGCACGCTATCTGCAGGATCCCTGAGAATAGCAAGTGCTACCGTCTGTGCAAACAGGACACCCCAGGGGAAGAGTCTCAACATATCCTGGCCCTAGTAGGGAAAGGATACAGCCTGAGAATTCTCTTGTGGGAAGCTGCCGTCTCTTGTCTGGAGATTCCCGCTCTTTTTCCTCATGAGAGGAGGGAAATTTACCTCAGCATTCTTCCCCTTAAACATGTGTACTCTCGTGTCAGGGACAGATGAGTCATCAGTGATATGCAAATCATCTATTATTTCAATAATCATATATTGAATACCTTCTAGCCATCTTGGCTGTAACTTTGCATTATCGTAGCCGACAGTGGAGTTAAACTCCATGTCGATACCAGTGTTTGTTATTTTGGATAGTGAGCATTGAGAGACTCTGAAAGTCTCTGTGACATAGGGACAGACATGGGTAGATTTCCTGTCTGTTCCCTAACCTTTTGTGCAATAAATTCACCTTAGCACTTACACATATCCGAACAGGTGTCGGTGTTGTCGACGGAGACACCCTCTCACACACATATCCGCTCTATCACCTCCTTAGAGGAGCCTTTTACCTCAGACATGTCGACACACGCGTACCGACACACCACACACACAGGGGATGCTCTATTTGAGGACAGTTCCCTCACAAGGCCCTTTGGAGAGACAGAGAGAGAGTATGCCAGCACACACCCCAGCGCTATATAACCCAGGGATTACACTACAACTCAGTGTTTACCCAGTAGCTGCTGTATATACAAATTTTGCGCCTAAATTTATGTGCCCCCCCCCCCCCTCTCTTTTCACCCTTTGTGTACCAGGATACTGCAGGGGAGAGCCTGGGGAGCTTCCTTCCAGCGGAGCTGTGAAGAGAAAATGGCGCTGGTGTGCTGAGGAAAAAGGCCCCGCCCCCTCAGCGGCGGGCTTCTGTCCTGTTTCTGACTAAAAATGGCGGGGGTTTTCCACATATACAGTCACAGACTGTATTATGTGTATTTTTATGCCAAAGGTATTTTTATTGCTGCCCAGGGCGCCCCCTCCCCCCCCCAGCGCCCTGCACCCTACAGTGACCGGAGTGTGTGGTGTGCTGTGGGAGCAATGGCGCACAGCTGCGGTACTGTGCGCTACCTTAATGAAGACAGGAGTCTTCTGCCGCCGATTTCATCGCTTCTCTTCTGTCTTCTGGCTCTGCAAGGGGGACGGCGGCGCGGCTCCGGGAACGGACGATCGAGGTCAGGCCCTGTGCTTGAACCCTCTGGAGCTAATGGTGTCCAGTAGCCTAAGAAGCACAAGCTAGCTGCAAGCAGGTAGGTTTGCTTCTCTCCCCTCAGTCCCACGTAGCAGTGAGTCTGTTGCCAGCAGATCTCACTGAAAATAAAAAACCTAACAAATACTTTCTTTCTAGCAAGCTCAGGAGAGCCCACTAGGAGCACCCAGCTCTGGCCGGGCACAGATTCTAACTGAGGTCTGGAGGAGGGGCATAGAGGGAGGAGCCAGTGCACACCAGATAGTACCTAATCTTTCTTTGAGAGTGCCCAGTCTCCTGCGGAGCCCGTCTATTCCCCATGGTCCTCACGGAGTTCCCAGCATCCACTAGGACATCAGAGAAAACGGATTTGACTGAGTCAGTGGGCGGGATTATATGGAGAAGCCCCGATGCATCCTGGGAGGCCAGAAAGCTCAGGAACGTTTGGTGCCATTTCCGCTGTCGCTCCGGCATATCCCAATGTTATCCTGTGGATAACCTGTGGACCCAGCCAGAAAAAAATAAGATTTTAAACCTACCGGTAAATATTTTTCTCCTAGTCCGTAGAGGATGCTGGGGACTCCGTAAGGACCATGGGGATAGACGGGCTCCGCAGGAGACATGGGCACTAAAAAAGAACTTTAGGTATGGGTGTGCACTGGCTCCTCCCTCTATGCCCTTCCTCCAGACCTCAGTTAGAGAAACTGTGCCCAGAGGAGACGGACAGTACGAGGAAAGGATTTTTGTTAATCTAAGGGCAAGATTCATACCAGCCCACACCATCCACACCGTATAACCTGGATATACGAACCAGTCAACAGTATGAAACAAAATAGCATCAGCCCGAGACTGATCAAAACTATAATATAACCCTTATGTAAGCAATAACTATATACAAGTCTTGCAGAATGTAGTCTGCACTGGGACGGGCGCCCAGCATCCTCTACGGACTAGGCGAAAAAGATTTACCGGTAGGTTTAAAATCTTATTTTCTCATACGTCCTAGAGGATGCTGGGGACTCCGTAAAGACCATGGGGATTATACCAAAGCTCCCAAACGGGCGGGAGAGTGCGGATGACTCTGCAGCACCGACTGAGCAAACAGGAGGTCCGCCTCAGCCAGGGTATCAAACTTGTAGAACCTTGCAAAGGTGTTTGAACCCTACCAAGTAGCAGCTCGGCACAGCTGTAATGCCGAGACCCCTTGGGCAGCCGCCCAAGAAGAGCCCACCTTCCTAGTGGAATGGGCCTTTACCGATTTTGGTAACGGCAATCCAGCTGTAGAATGAGCCTGCTGAATCGTGTTACAGATCCAGCGAGCAATAGTCTGCTTCGAAGCAGGAGCGCCAACCTTGTTGGCTGCATACAGGACAAACAGTGCATCTGTTTTTCTGACCCGAGCCGTTCTGGCCACGTAAATTTTCAAAGCCCTGACCTCATCAAGGGACTCGGAATCCTCCAAGTCCTGCGTAGCCAACGGCACCACAATAGGTTGGTTCATATGAAAAGATGAAACCACCTTGGGCAAGAATTGAGGACGGGTCCGCAATTCCGCTCTACCCACATGGAAAACCAGATAGGGGCTTTTGTGAGACAAAGCCGCCAACTCCGACACTCGCCTAGCCGAAGCCAAGGCTAACAACATGACCACTTTCCAAGTGAGATATTTTAATTCCACCGTTTTAAGTGGTTCAAACCAGTGAGACTTCAGGAACCGCAACACCACGTCAAGGTCCCAAGGTGCCACTGGAGGTATAAAAGGAGGCTGAATATGCAGCACTCCCTTCACAAAAAAGTCTGTACTTCTGGGAGAGAAGCCAATTCCTTCTGAAAGAAAATGGATAGGGCCGAAATCTGAACCTTAATGGAGCCTAATTTTAGGCCCAAATTCACTCCAGTTTGTATGAAGTGGAGGAAACGGCCCAGATGGTATTCTTCTGCAGGAGCATTCCTGGCCTCACACCAAGAAACATACTTCCGCCATATACGGTGATAATGTTTAGCCGTCACGTCCTTCCTAGCCTTTATCAGAGTAGGAATGACCTCCTCCGGAATGCCTTTTTCCGCTAGGATCCGGCGTTCAACCACCATGCCGTCAAACGCAGCCGCGGTAAGTCTTGGAATAGACAGGGCCCCTGTTGTAACAGGTCCTCTCTGAGAGGAAGAGGCCACGAATCTTCTGTGAGCATTTCCTGCAGATCCGGATACCAGGCCCTTCGAGGCCAATCTGGAACAATGAGAATTGTCTGTACTCCTCTTTTTCTTAATATTCTCAACACCTTGGGGATGAGAGGAAGAGGAGGAAACACATAGACCGACTGGAACACCCACGGTGTCACCAGGGTGTCCACTGCCACCGCCTGAGGGTCTCTTGACCTGGCGCAATATCTCTGTATTTTCTTGTTGAGGCGGGACGCCATCATATCTATCTGGGGCATTCCCCACTGACTTGCAATCTGTGCGAAGACTTCCTGATGAAGTCCCCATTCTCCTGGATGTAGATCGTGTCTGCTGAGGAAGTCTGCTTCCCAGTTGTCCACACCTGGAATGAACACTGCTGTCAGTGCGCTTACATGATTTTCCGCCCAGCGAAGAATCCTGGTTGCTTCCGCCATTGCCACTCTGCTCCTTGTGCCGCCTTGGCGGTTTACATGAGCCACTGCGGTGATGTTGTCTGACTGAATCAGAATTGGTAGGTCGCGAAGCAAATTCTCCGCTTGATGAAGGGCGTTGTATATGGCCCTTAGTTCCAGGACGTTGATGTGAAGACAAGCCTCCAGGCTCGACCAGAGACCTTGGAAGTTTCTTCCCTGTGTGACTGCTCTCCAACCTCGGAGGCTCGCATCCGTGGTTACCAGAATCCAGTCCTGAATGCCGAACCTGCGACCCTCTAGAAGGTGAGCACTCTGCAGCCACCACAGGAGAGATACCCTGGCCCTGGGGGACAGGGTGATCATCTGATGAATCTGTAGATGTGACCCGGACCACTTGTCCAGTAGGTCCCATTGGAAAGTCCTCGCATGGAACCTGCCAAAAGGAATGGCCTCGTAAGACGCCACCATCTTTGCCAGGACTCGAGTGCAGTGATGCACTGACACCCTTTTTGGCTTCAATAGGTCCCCGACCAGAGTCATGAGTTCCTGGGCCTTTTCTATCGGGAGATAAACCCTTTTCTGGTCCGTATCCAGAATCATGCCTAAGAAGGTCAAACGAGTCGTAGAAACCAACTGTGACTTCGGGATATTGAGGATCCAGCCGTGTTGTTGTAACACCATCAGTGAAAGTTATATGCTGTTCAACAACTGCTCTCTTGATCTCGCTGTTTAGCCAGATCGGAGGTCTAAATTGCTGCCCAGGGCGCCCTGCACCCTTACAGTGCCTGCCATGTGTGTGTTGTGTGGGAGCAATGGCTCGCAGCGGTTACCTCAGTGAAGATCCGAAGTCTTCAGCCGCCTCTGAAGTCTTCTTTCTTCTCATACTAACCCGGCTTCTATCTTCCGGCTCTGTGAGGAGGAGGACGGCGGCGCGGCTCCGGGACGTACGGCGAGGGTGAGACCTGCGTTCCGTTCCCTCTGGAGCTAATGGTGTCCAGTAGCCTAAGAAGCAGAGCCTAGCATTAAAGTAGGTCTGCTTCTCTCCCCTCAGTCCCTCGATGCAGGGAGTCTGTTGCCAGCAGGCTCCCTGAAAATAAAAAACCTAACAAAATGTCTTTCTTTCAGGAAACTCAGGAGAGCTCCCTGTAATGCACCCAGTCTCCTCTGGGCACAGTATCAAACTGAGGTCTGGAGGAGGGGCATAGAGGGAGGAGCCAGTGCACACCCATACCTAAAGTTCTTTTTTAGTGCCCATGTCCCCTGCGGAGCCCGTCTATCCCCATGGTCCTTACGGAGTCCCCAGCATCCTCTAGGACGTAAGAGAAAGCTGCCATAACCACCATAATCTTGGTAAATACCCTAGGGGCTGTCGCTAGCCCAAAGGGCAAAGCCTGGAACTGAAAATGTTGCTGGAGGATGGCAAACCTGAGGTAACACTGATGGGACTGCGCTATGGGCACATGTATGTAAGCATCCTGTACATCTAGAGATACCATGTAATCTCCTGGTTCCATGGCCAAAACTATGGAGCGTAATGTCTCCATGTGGAACTTTGGAACCCAAATGTATTTGCTTAACATTTTGAGATTGAGAATTGGTCGGAATGACCCATTTGGCTTCTGAATCAAAAATAGATTGGAGTAAAAACCCTGTCCCCGTTATGTGTGGGGAACTGGGATAATTACCCCAGACTGAAGCAATTTCTGAACTGCTTCTTGCAGGGCGTTGGCCTTTGACTCTATACGAGACAGGCTGGTGCAAAAAAACCTTTGAGGAGGCTGCCTCTTGAAAGGGAAACCATAACCGAGAGATACCACCTTCTGCACCCAAGCATCTGTCGTCGACTGCTGCCATATGTGTGCAAAGTGAAGGAGTCGGCCCCCAACCCTGGAATACTCCAGGCGGAGGCCCGCACCCTCAGACTGATGGCTTCTGTTCCGGTTTGGAAGCTGGCCGTCTATTGGCCCATTGCTCCCTACCCCTAGCTGATTTATTGAACTAGGGTTGCTTAGATTCATCTTTCCCCATTTGCTCTGCCTTGCCATCGAAATGGGCGAAATTTCGAACCCCTAGGCTTATAACTAGCCGGAAACCTGACCTTCTTGGATTCAGCTTTCCGATTCTAGAATATCTGTCAATTGTTTTCCAAACAGAATATCACCAGCGAAAGGCAGAGTTTCCAGAACTTTCTTGGATTCTGCATCCGCTTTCCAAGTACGTAGCCAAATTGCTCTGCGAGCGGCTACCGTCGAGGCTGATACTTTAGAAGTAATCGTACCTATATCAATTGCTGCTTCTTCCAAATATTGCGCAGCTTGTTTTATATGGCCTAGATGAGACTCCTGCTCCCTGGTAGGAGCGTAGAGACCATTATCTAGTTCCTCCGCCCATTCTACCATTGCTTTCGCCATCCAGGCTGAAGCCATAGCTGGCCTTACAACAGCCCCTGAGAGAGAAAAAATAGGATTTTAATACCTACCGGTAAATCCTTTTCTCTTAGTCCGTAGAGGATGGTGGGGATGCTTCAAGAACCATGAGGCATAGATGGGATCCGCAGGAGACATGGGCACTTTAAGACTTTAAAAGGGGGTGTGAACTGGCTCCTCCCTCTATGCCCCTCCTCCAGACTCCAGTTATAGGAACTGTGCCCAGGAAGACGGACATTTAGAGGAAAGAATTATTGTTAACCACGGTGGGCATTTCACCAGCTCACACCTCCAGTATGCCGCAGAATGTGGCATTCAACAGAATACCAGCCGACGGCATGAAGAATATGCAGCAACACGCTGACATAAAACGTAACACAACCTGTGTGTGTAAACACAACCAGTAACAGCATAACGCATGCTATGGCCTGAATATCATCAGCAACAGGCTGACTTAAACACAACACACCATGTGTGTAAACATACCCAATGACTGCTGATACAGTACGCACTGGGACGGGCGCCCAGCATCCTCTACGGACTAAGAGAAAAGGATTTACCGGTAGGTATTAAAATCCTATTTTCTCATACGTCCTAGAGGATGCTGGGGATGCTTCAGGAACCATGGGGTTTATACCAAAGCTCTAGAACGGGCGGGAGAGTTCGGATGACTCTGCAGCACCGATTGACCAACAAGAGGACCTCCTCAGCCAGGGTATCAAACTTGTAAACTTTGCAAAGGTGTTTGATCCAGACCAAAAAGCAGCTCGTCAAAGCTGTAATGCAGAGACCCCTCGGCAGCCGCACAGGATGAGCCCACCTTTCTGGTAGAATGGGCCTTCACCGATTTCGGTAACGGCAATCCCGCCGTAGAATGAGCCTGCTGAATCGTATTACATATCCAGCGTACAATAGTCTGCTTTGAAGCAGGAGCCCCAAACTTGTTGGGAGCCCACAGGACAAACAGCGCCTCTGTTTTCCTAACCTGACCCGTTGTGGCGACATAGATTGTCAAAGCTCTGACCACATCGAGAGACTTCGATTCCGCCAAGTCGTCAGTAGCCACTGGCATCTCAATAATAAGAATTTACTCACCGGTAATTCTGTTTCTCGTAGTCCGTAGTGGATGCTGGGAACTCCGTAAGGACCATGGGGAATAGCGGGCTCCGAAGGAGGCTGGGCACTCTAGAAAGATCTTAGACTACCTGGTGTGCACTGGCTCCTCCCACTATGACCCTCCTCCAAGCCTCAGTTAGGTACTGTGCCCGGACGAGCGTACACAATAAGGAAGGATTTTGAATCCCGGGTAAGACTCATACCAGCCACACCAATCACACCGAACAACTCGTGATATGAAACCCAGTTAACAGTATGAAACGATAGAGCCTCTCAACAGACGGCTCAACAATAACCCGATTTAGTTAACAATAACTATGTACAAGTATTGCAGATAGACCGCACTTGGGATGGGCGCCCAGCATCCACTACGGACTACGAGAAACAGAATTACCGGTGAGTAAATTCTTATTTTCTCTAACGTCCTAGTGGATGCTGGGAACTCCGTAAGGACCATGGGGATTATACCAAAGCTCCCAAACGGGCGGGAGAGTGCGGATGACTCTGCAGCACCGAATGAGAGAACTCCAGGTCCTCCTCAGCCAGGGTATCAAATTTATAGAATTTTGCAAACGTGTTTGCCCCTGACCAAGTAGCTGCTCGGCAAAGTTGTAAAGCCGAGACCCCTCGGGCAGCCGCCCAAGATGAGCCCACCTTCCTTGTGGAATGGGCATTGACAGATTTAGGCTGTGGCAGGCCTGCCACAGTATGTGCAAGCTGAATTGTACTACAAATTCAACGAGCAATAGTCTGCTTAGAAGCAGGAGCACCCAGCTTGTTGGGTGCATATAGGATAAACAGCGAGTCAGATTTTCTGACTCCAGCCGTCCTGGAAACATATATTTGCAGGGCCCTGACAACGTCTAGCAACTTGGAGTCCTCCAAATCCTTAGTAGCCGCAGGCACCACAATAGGCTGGTTCAGGTGAAACGCTGACACCACCTTAGGGAGAAACTGGGGACGAGTCCTCAATTCTGCCCTATCCATATGAAAAATCAGATAAGGGCTTTTACATGATAAAGCCGCCAATTCTGACACTCGCCTGGCTGATGCCAAGGCCAATAACATGACCACTTTCCACGTGAGATATTTCAGATCCACGGTTTTTAGTGGCTCAAACCAATGTGATTTCAAGAAATTCAACATCACGTTGAGATCCCACGGTGCCACAGGAGGCACAAATGGGGGCTGAATATGCAGCACTCCTTTCACAAATGTCTGAACTTCAGGTACTGAAGCTAGTTCCTTTTGAAAGAAAATCGACAGAGCCGAGATCTGTACTTTAATGGAGCCTAGTTTTAGGCCCATATTCACTCCTGCTTGCAGGAAATGTAGAAATCGACCCAGTTGAAATTCCTCTGTTGGGGCCTTTTTGGCCTCGCACCATGCAACATATTTCCGCCATATGCGGTGATAATGTTTTGCCGTAACATCTTTCCTGGCTTTAATAAGCGTAGGAATGACTTCCTCCGGAATGCCCTTTTCCTTCAGGATCCGGCGTTCAACCGCCATGCCGTCAAACGCAGCCGCGGTAAGTCTTGGAACAGGCAGGGGCCCTGCTGTAGCAGGTCCTGTCTGAGCGGCAGGGACCAAGGGTCCTCTGAGATCATCTCTTGAAGTTCCGGGTACCACGCTCTTCTTGGCCAATCCGGAACCACGAGAATTGTGTTTACTCCTCGCTTTCTTATTATTCTCAGTACCTTTGGTATGAGAGGTAGAGGAGGGAACACATATACTGACCGGTACACCCACGGTGTCACTAGGGCGTCCACCGCTATCGCCTGAGGGTCTCTTGACCTGGCGCAATACTTCTCTAGTTTTTTGTTTATGCGGGACGCCATCATGTCCACCTGTGGACGACCCCATTGATTTACAATCATTTTGAAGACTTCTGGATGAAGTCCCCACTCTCCCGGGTGGAGGTCGTGCCTGCTGAGAAAGTCTGCTTCCCAGTTGTCCACTCCCGGGATGAACACTGCTGACAGTGCTAGTACATGATTCTCCGCCCATCGGAGAATTTTTGTGGCTTCTGCCATCGCTGTCCTGCTTCTTGTGCCGCCTTGTCGATTCACATGGGCGACTGCCGTGATGTTGTCTGACTGGATCAGCACCGGCTGGTGTAGAAGCAGGGATTTTGCTTGACTTAGGGCATTGTAAATGGCCCTTAGTTCCAGAATATTTATGTGAAGGGCAGTCTCCTGACTTGACCATAGTCCCTGGAAATTTCTTCCCTTTGTGACTGCCCCCCAGCCCCGTAGGCTGGCATCCGTGGTCACCAGGACCCAGTCCTGTATGCCGAATCTGCGGCCCTCCAGAAGATGAGCACTGTTCAGCCACCACAGAAGAGACACCCTGGTTCGTGGAGACAGGGTTATTAAACGATGCATCTGAAGATGCGATCCGGACCACTTGTCCAACAGGTTCCACTGAAAGATTCTGGCATGGAACCTGCCGAATGGAATTGCTTCGTAAGAAGCTACCATCTTTCCCAGGACCCGCGTGCAGTGATGCACCGATACCTGTTTTGGTTTTAGGAGGTCTCTGACTAGAGAAGACAACTCCCTGGCTTTCTCCTCCGGGAGAAACACTTTTTTCTGGGCCGTGTCCAGAATCATTCCCAGGAACATTAGACGTGTCGTGGGGACCAGCTGTGACTTTGGGATATTCAGAATCCAACCGTGCTGGCTCAGCACTTCCTGAGATAGTGCTACTCCCACTAACAACTGTTCCTTGGATCGTGCCTTTATTAGGAGATCGTCCAAGTATGGGATAATTAAAACTCCCTTTTTTCGAAGGAGTATCATCATTTCCGCCATAACCTTGGTAAATACCCTCGGTGCCGTGGAGAGTCCAAACGGCAGCGTCTGGAATTGGTAATGGCAATCCTGTACCACAAATCTGAGGTACTCCTGGTGAGAATTGTAAATGGGGACATGCAGGTAAGCATCCTTGATGTCCAGGGATACCATGTAATCCCCCTCGTCCAGGCTTGCAATAACCGCCCTGAGCGATTCCATCTTGAACTTGAATTTTTTTATGTATGTGTTCAAGGACTTCAAATTTAGAATGGGTCTCACCGAACCGTCCGGTTTCGGTACCACAAATAGTGTGGAATAGTAACCCCGGCCTTGTTGAAGTAGGGGTACCTTGATTATCACCTGCTGGGAATACAGCTTGTGAATTGCCGCTAGCACTGCCTCCCTGTCTGAGGGAGCAATCGGCAAGGCGGATTTTAGGAAACGGCGGGGTGGAATCGCCTCGAATTCCAGCCTGTATCCCTGAGATACTATTTGAAGGATCCAGGGATCTACCTGTGAGCGAACCCACTGATCGCTGAAATTCCTGAGGCGGGCCCCCACCGTACCTGGCTCCGCTTGTGAAGCCCCACCGTCATGCGGCGGACTTGGAAGAGGAAGCGGGGGAGGACTTTTGTTCCTGGGAACCTGCTGTTTGCTGCAGCCTTTTTCCCCTGCCTCTGCCTCTAGACAGAAAAGACCCTCCTTTTCCCCGCTTATTTTTCTGGGATCGAAAGGACTGAACCTGATAAAATGGCGCCTTCTTAGGCTGTGAGGGGACATGGGGTAAAAATGCTGACTTCCCAGACGTTGCTGTGGAAACTAGGTCGGAGAGACCATCCCCAAATAATTCCTCCCCTTTATAAGGCAAAACTTCCATGTGCCTTTTGGAATCTGCATCTCCAGTCCACTGGCGAGTCCATAAGCATCTCCTAGCAGAGATAGATAGTGCACTTACTTTAGATGCCAGCCGGCAGATTTCCCTCTGTGCATCTCTCATGTATAAGACTGAGTCTTTGATATGGTCAATTGTTAACAGGATCGTGTCTCTGTCTAGTGTGTCAATATTTTCTGACAGGTTATCTGACCATGCAGCGGCAGCACTGCACATCCAAGCTGACGCAATTGCTGGTCTGAGTATAATGCCTGAGTGTGTATATACAGACTTCAGGATCGCCTCCTGCCTTCTATCAGCAGGTTCCTTAAGGGCGGCCGTATCCTGGGACGGTAGTGCCACCTTTTTTGACAAACGTGTGAGCGCTTTATCCACCCTCGGGGGTGTTTCCCAACGTAACCTATCCTCTGGCGGGAAAGGGAACGCCATTAGTAATTTCTTAGGAATCACCAATTTCTTATCAGGGGAAGCCCACGCTTCTTCACACACTTCATTTAATTCATCTGACGGGGGAAAAACTACAGGTAGTTTTTTCTCCCCAAACATAATACCCTTTTTTGTGGTACCTGGATGTAAATCAGAAATATTTAACACCTCTTTCATTGCCTCAATCATGCAGCGAATGGCCTTAACGGGCATTAAATTTGACTCATCGTCGTCGACACTGGCGTCAGTATCCGTGTCGACATCTACTTGTGCCACCTGAGATAACGGGCGTTTTAGAGCCCCTGATGACTTTTGAGACCCTTGGACCGGCACGAGCTGAAGACTCGGCTGTCCCACAGTCGGCATGTCGTCAAATTTTTTATGTAAGGAGTCTATACGTGCACTCATTTCTTGCCATAATACCATCCACTCCGGTGTCTGCCCCGCAGGGGGTGACATCTCTGCTAAAGGCATCTGCTCCCCCTCCACATCATTATCCTCCTCAAACATGTCGACACAGCCGTACCGACACACTCCACACACACAGGGAATGCTCAAATAGAGGACAGGACCCACAAAAGCCCTTTGGGGGGACAGAGTAAGAGTATGCCAGCACACACCAGAGCGCTATATATATACAGGGACTAACTGAGTTATGTCCCTAATAGCTGCTTATACTGTATACAGTGCCAATTTAGTGCCCCCCCTCTCTTTTTCCCTCTTACTGTATTGTAGAAATGCAGGGAAGAGCCAGGGAGCTTCCTTCCAGCCGAGCTGTGAGGGAAAAATGGCGCCAGTGTGCTGAGGAGATAGGCTCCGCCCCTTTTTCGCGGCCTATTCTCCCGCTTATTTCGGGATTCTGGCAGGGGTATTTACCTCATATATAGCCCCAGGGGCTATATATTGAGGTATTTTAGCCAGCCAAGGTGTTTTTATTGCTGCCTCAGAGCGCCCCCCCCCAGCGCTCTGCACCCTCAGTGACCGGAGTGTGAAGTGTGTATGAGGAGCAATGGCGCACAGCTGCAGTGCTGTGCGCTACCTTGGTGAAGACAGGATGTCTTCATGCCGCCGATTTTCCGGACCATCTTCCTGCTTCTGGCTCTGTAAGGGGGACGGCGGCGCGGCTCCGGGACCGAACATCAAGGCTGGGCCTGCGGTCGATCCCTCTGGAGCTAATGGTGTCCAGTAGCCTAAGAAGCCCAATCCGGCTGCAAGCAGGCGAGTTCGCTTCTTCTCCCCTTAGTCCCTCGCTGCAGTGAGCCTGTTGCCAGCAGGTCTCACTGAAAAAAAAAAAATTCTAAGACTATAACTTTCTAAGAGCTCAGGAGAGCCCCTAGTGTGCATCCAACCTCGGCCGGGCACGAAATCTAACTGAGGCTTGGAGGAGGGTCATAGTGGGAGGAGCCAGTGCACACCAGGTAGTCTAAGATCTTTCTAGAGTGCCCAGCCTCCTTCGGAGCCCGCTATTCCCCATGGTCCTTACGGAGTTCCCAGCATCCACTAGGACGTTAGAGAAAGGCTGGTTTACGTGAAACCACTTTTGGCAGAAATTGCCGACGAGTTCTCAACTTCGCTCTATCTGCATGGAAGATCAAATAGGGGCTTTTGTGAGACAAAGTCGCCAATACAGACACCCGCCTTGCGGATGCCAAGGCCAACAGCACGACCACTTTCCAAGTAAGGAATTTCAACTCTACCTTATGCAAAAGGTTCAACCAATGAGACTGAAGGAATTGCAACACCACGTTAAGATCCCACGGTGCCACAGGGGGCCCAAAGGGAGGTCTGAACTTCTGGAAGGGAGGCCAATTCTTTCTGAAAGAAAATAAATAAGGCCGAAATTTGTACATTAATGGAGCCTAACTGTAGGCCCGCATCCACACCTGCTTGCAAAAAATGGAGCAAACGCCCCAGCTGAATTTTTTTTGTAGGAGTCTTCTTGGAATCACACCAAGACACATATTTCCTCCAAATACGGTGGTAAAGCATCGCCGGTACTTCTTTTCTAGCCTGAAGCAGCGTGGGAATGACTTCACTGGAAATACCCTTTCGGGCCAGGATATGGCATTCAACCACCATGCCGTCAAACGTAGCCACGGTAAGTCTTGATACAAGCACGGTCCTTGCTGTAACAGGTCCCCTCGTAGAGGAAGAGGCCAGGGATCTTCTATGAGTAATTCTTGAAGATCTGGATAGCAAGCCCTCCTTTGGCCCGTCCGGAACAATGAGGATCGCCTGAACCTTTGTTCTTCTTATGATCTTTATCCCTTCGGAAAGAGTGGGAATGGAGGGAACACATAGACAGACTGAAACACCCACGGTATCACCAGGGGGTCCACAGCTAGTGCTTGAGGGTCCCTTGACCTGGAAACATCTCTGAAGTTTCTTGTTGAGGCGAGACGCCATCATGTCTTTTTGATGAATTCCCCAAAGACTTGTCACTTTTGTGAAACCCACTTGATGAAGACCCCACTCTCCTGGATGGAGATCGTGTCTGCTGAGGAAGTCTGTTTCCCAGTTGTCTACACCTGGAATGAAGACCGCTAATAGAGCGTTTACATGCCTTTCCGCCCAGTGGAAAACTCTTGTGGCTTCTGCCATTGCCACTCTGCTCTTCGTTCCGCCCTAGCGGTTTACTTACGCCACTGCTGTTAAATTGTCCGACTGAATTAAGACTGGCAGATCGCGAAGATGTTCCGCTTGCAGAAGGCCGTTGTAAATAGCCCTTAATTCCAGAATGCTTATTGCAGACAAGCTTCCCAGCTTGACCTTTGTCCCTGTAAAGACTGCTCCCCAGCCTCGGAGACTTGTATTCATGGACACCAGGATCTAATCCTGGATCCCGAACCTTCGTCCCTCTAGGAGGTGAGAACTGTGCAGCCACCACAGGAGAGATATTCTGGTCCTGGAAAATAGGAGTATTTTCCGGTGCATGTGCAGGTGAGACCCGGACCACATGTCCAACTGGTCCCGCTAAAACCACTCTGGCAT
The DNA here is from genome assembly GCF_028390025.1 of Pseudophryne corroboree. Classification (NCBI taxonomy): domain Eukaryota; kingdom Metazoa; phylum Chordata; class Amphibia; order Anura; family Myobatrachidae; genus Pseudophryne; species Pseudophryne corroboree. Next base: position 625,381,097 of record NC_086447.1, on the reverse strand, counting down.
TTAACCTGCTCACCGAATGGCCTCAACCATCTTCTTCATCAACGGAACGTATTGATGGATTTACACTGTTGCAAATCTGATCCGACTATGGATCCTCGGATCTCTTTCCACTGGAAACAACAAACTCTCAACAGTTCTGTATATAACCTTGGGGCAGATGTATTAACCTGGAGAAGGCATAAGGAAGTGATAAACCAGTGATATGTGCAAGGTGATAAAGGCACCAGCCAATCAAATCCTAACTGTTAATTTACATATTGGAGCTGATTGGCTGGTGCCTTTATCACCTTGCACATATCACTGATTTATAACTTCCTTATGCCTTCTCCAGGTTAATACTTATGCCCCCTTATTCCCAACTCCGGCATCCGCGTCGGTGGGATCAACAGTGATTCTGGCAAGTTCAGGAGCCAACCACTGTGTTGAAGAACTGTCAGAGAGAAAACAACGATTTGCACCACTTGTTTCTTGACCTCGCCGTAGTCAGGAGAGTGTCCCAGTACAGAATAATAATGGCCTTTACTATTGAAGGAAAACCATCATACTGCCATCACTCCGGTGAATTGGCAATGACAATCCTGAATAGCAAACCCAGGTAAGCCTAATGCGGAGGAAACCGTACTTAAACCCTCTTTCTCCTTTCCCTGAGAGATTCCATCTTGTAGTTCAACTACAAGATGGAACTTTTTGGGATTGCTCTGACCGAGCTGTCCGGGCTCAGAAGCACGAAAAAGCTTGAATAACAGCTTTTTTTTTTTGTGACAGGGACAGCAGGACAATGTCCTGATCCTGACCCAACTCTTTTATGGCATTGCATACTACCTCCCCGTCCAGAGGAGAATCGGTAAGATTTATTTGAAAAATCAGTGAGGGGAATCATCTGGAACTCCAGTATGTCCCCCTTGGGACTCTATTCTTAACTCACTGATCCATGTCCATTCCAGGACTGACTGAAGAGTATTAGACGTGGTCCCACCGGTGTGGGCTTCCACAAGATAGACCCAGCGACATGCGGTGGATGTGGTAGAAACAGAGAATGATTTCTGCTTCTGCGAACTTGAAAAGGCTGCTGACCTCTTACCTTTTCACCTTCCTCTACCTGCAAAGAAGGGGAAAAACGGTATCCATCCGGTCAAAATGACTGCATCCTACAAAAACGCGTCACCAACCGTTGTGAGGCAACATAGCTCAAGAAGGTAGACTTACCAGTGGTATCTGCCGAGATCAACTTAACAAAAGCCATCCCCAAACCAGGTTTCACCTTCACAGGGAAGATACTCCAGTACTTCTCGGAGTCAGCCTCAGCATTCTATTGGTGAATACACAACGCCCTCCTAGCCGAGACCGCCATGGAATTGGCCCGCGAACCCAAGAGTCCCATACCTCTTGTAGTCGCACGGCAGTATGCTGCAATGTTCTAGATATGACCCAACTTAAGGAGTATCCCATCTCTCCCCAGGGTAATTATATCGGATTACAAGGTAACCGACCATTTCTGAATACAAGCACCCCCCCATGCGCATGTAATGCAAATATAATCAAAGCATATAATTAAAAAATATCACTTAGCTTCCTGTGTACGATCCTTTGTGACAGGGCCCCGTGCAAAACAGGGGTTGACTCACTTTATTCTATCCACGGCGGGAAAAGAATAAACACTCGGACTCCTCGTGAGGATTTGAAGCCATCTTGTCACGGCTGACCTAGAGTTTTTTCAACAGAGCGACCAGCACATGAGAAGGAATAACTTTACTTCAGCATTCATTATAAATTTTAGTATGAATATACACATTTAAATACACATATACATTTTATATATATATATATATATATATATATATATATATAATAAAGTTGCGCATTAAAACAATATAGTCTTTGAGATATATTAGTCCAAATGTATTATTGCAGCAGTCCTCCTTCAGGAGTAAACCTGTACTCCTCAGCACATGTGAAAAAGAAAACAATGGAGGGCGCAATGGTGAGTGTAATAATCAAAAGTAATTTACTGGCAAAGTATTCACTCACATACATTTAAAGTAAAAGGTAACCAGCGCAGTGTAGACAACTCGTGTAGCCTCCGGATAGCATACACAGATGCACAACGTTGCTCTCTGGAAACCAACAGCCGCTGTGGACATCCAGCCGCACGGACTACAAACGGACCTCACACACCGATCATCCACGTCGCAAGTCCTGCTGGCCACGCATATACATATATATTTTTGTCAGGAACTGCAGGGTCCCTAGTGACGTTAATACGTTCTTAATGTGTATGAAACATGTACTGAATGCCGATGTTGTGGCTCTAATCAGGAAACATCATGGTTGACATAAGAAATAGTATTCGTGTCGATATCAGGGAGTAGTAATTGGGCAAAATAAAAATTTTGCGACCTCGAGGGGTCTGAGGGAAATATATTATTAATATTACGCCCTCCACAAAAATTACTACGTCTGTGTTCGAGCCACAGATCTATGCAACCGTACCATACATATATATATATATACATACAGGTATAGCTTTCTGAAATGCATCACATTATCATGTCAATTTTTACCCAGCCAGATTAATTGGTGCCGACAGGGTCACCCACACACGTCTGTGTCTCTCATATAGTTTTCTCATTGAAAAAGTATACATCTACTGACATGTTCACACTTATTTCCATGAACCAAGTACCATCAGGAGTCGGCGGTGCCGACAGACATTCCCATAGCCATTTGTGGCAGAGCCTCAGACATGCCAACTATAAGGGATAGACCCAGTACTTTGTCAGGGAAACACAGCAGACGTTTACCAGCTCTTTTACACCACACTCATTATATATTGTGCTTTATTTTTAACATATATTGCACTAAACCACTGCACCCCCCCCCTTCCCCCCCATTTTTCACTGTGATCTGTTCAGCAGTGTTTTGGCAGAGCCAGCATCTTTGAGGAGAAAATGGCGCTGGTTAGAGCTGTGAGGGCGAAGTCACGCCCCCTTAATGGCGCGCTTCAGTCCTGCTATTTTCTATATATTTATACAGGCGGGGGTCTGTTTTTAGTGCCCAGGCACTTAATATCACTCTTGCCAGTCTATATCTGAGGTATACATGCTGCCCAGGGCATCCCCCCTGCGCCCTGCAACCTTGTAGTGCCGCTTGTGTGTGGGAGCAATGGCGCGCAGCGCGGTACCTCAGACAAAGTCTTCTGCTGTCACTGAAGTTTTCAGTTCTTCCTTTACTCACCCGGCTTCTTTCTTCTGGCTCTGCAAGGGGGGTGACGGCGCGGCTCCGGGAACGAGCAGCTAGGTGTACCAAGTGATCAGACCCTCTGGAGCTAATGGTGTCCAGTAGCCTAAGAAGCAGAGCCTTTGAACTCAGAGAAGTAGGCCTGCTTCTCTCCCCTCAGTCCCACAATGCAGAGAGCCTGTTGCCAGCAGGTTTCTCTGAAAATAATAAACCTAACAAAAGTATTTTCTGGGAAACTTAGTAGAGCTCCTCATTGTGTGACCAGTCTCTCTGGGCACAGAATCTAACTGGTCTGGAGGAGGGGCATAGAGGGAGGAGCCAGTTCACACCCCCTTTTAAAGTCTTAAAGTGCCCATGTCTCCTGCGGATCCAGCCTATAACCCATGGTTCTTGAAGCATCCCCAGCATCCCCTAGGACGTATGAGAAAATATTTTTCAAGAAACCATCTACTCTTCTATCTGTGACATCATTCAGTGAGGTAGACAGCAATGGTAAAATAGATTTACGCACAAGTCGCACAACATGTGCATCTACTTTAGGAGGAACTTCTCTTTTTGAACAGTCCACAGCTGGAAAAGGATAGTAAGAATCCCATTTTTTGGAATCTTATACTTCTTATTGGGTGTAGCCCAAGGTCCTTCCATAATTTCCGTCAGATCTTCTGACTCTGGAAACTCAGTCCTAACTGTTTTTGGACGTTTAAACACAGGTACTTTAGATTTTGACACTGCTTTGGCTGATTCCTCCAGAGACAGAATAGCCTTCATGGCATCAATAAGCTCAGCTATATCCTCTGAGCTGAAATTCATCATATGGGGTATTTGAATACACTGTATCCTCATCTGTTGTATCATCTTGTGTAGTCTAACACGGATGTATCTACTCTGGTTATAGCCTGGCTACTTGTAGAAGCTGTTGGAACCAAACCATAAGAAGGGAGCTGCATGTATGGGTTAATAGTGTACTGTAACCTATTCCCGAGGGTGGCACTGCAGGTGTTAATCTGTCCGCTATTGTAGACAAAGTCTGTGCGAACACACCCCATGGTAGCTCTACTGGTTGTTGAACCAGAACCTGCTTTTTACTTTGCGATACGCAAAACAGTTTGCACATAACCCCTCATAAGTAAGATACTGGGCTATTCCATCCAAAATCCCTATTTTACAAAATAAGCATGTTAAGGGTGTAGGAGTCCCTGATAAAGTATCCTCGTCACTTTTGCCGCTCACAGACATGGTAAATAATCTGTTTTTACAAATGCTACACTCTCTGTGACTGAAAATCACCTATATAGGTATAGAAGTGATATCAATTTGACCACAACCCGAGCACCTGAATTCAGGGTTCAGAAACAATACTGTCAAACATATAAAAGTCAGCAATCACACTAGCAGTCAGTCACATGTTAAATATTAGACATTGTCATATGAGAATATAATCAATCACAAAAATACTTCTCCAGTATGTAGGAGTACAATTACTGCATTTCTGTTTTTAAACAGCTATTACCACAAGTTTTTCAGATATGTTATGCAGAAAACAACAGTACTGTACAGGCCTCATATGCAATATGTACCAGAATTAACTATTCATACTAACAAGTAGATAGAATCTTAGTACTGTATAACCCTTACTCAGTAGAGTGGGATACAGGGAGACTCACCGCACATCCAGGATCGATCACTACGCTCGAAAGACGCTGAGTGGATTCAGACGCTACTAGTGTACACTGCCGCTCCGGTAACTAATCAGAGAGACAGACGCTCAAAAACGGACACAGACGCTCAGTGAACGATGAGTGTATACAGACGACCCGGTCTCGGCGGCAACTCTAGTGTACACAACCGCAGCGGCTTAAGCTGCAACGAGTACCCTTGTGGTAGCGCCTGAGACGGCAGTGAGGTCATCAGTTCATGGACGGGAGACGCACGGAAACTGGTCATGAACTGGAAGGGGCGACCAGGAGAGCGTCTGACTCCCACTGCTGACATCAACTCCAGGGATCGCGGCCTCAACCTAGTCCTGGTGCCTATGATCCCTAAAGCATAGCGCTGGAGGACTTAAGAGTGGCGGCAAGTCAACCACTGTTTGTAGTCTCCTCCAATACAGTGCGGCTGTGTCCGGAATCCACTAGTAAGTGGAACCGATGCCTTACCTTCTCCCCATGCTCCGGCCAGGGCCTGGTAACGTCTGCTGGACCTGCTAGAACATCAGCCACAGACGCCCGCCGAGACAGCACTAGTACCCGGAGGTAAGCGTTGTTGCGACCCGGTGGAGAGTTGCTGGAGCAACTCTTTCTAGCAGGCGTTTAAGACGCTGTTAAGAAAGATCACTCAAAACATAGTAAGACTATAAAAATAAAATAATAAAAGCTTAGGGCTGCCTTAACAGCAGCACTGTGACCATGGTCCAGCTCCTGCCGCACCAAACAAAAAACTGATTTGACTGAGTCGGTGGGCGGGATTATATGGAGGAGCCCCGATGCATTATGGGAGGACAGAAAGCTCTTGACTATTTGGTGCCATTTCCGCTGTCGCTACGGCATATCCCAATGTTATCCTGTGTATAACCTGTAGACCCAGCCGGAGAAAAAAAAAAAAAAAAGAGTCCTATGAAGAGGACTGCTCATCACAGGAAATAGATTTTCAAAGCCCTCACAACATCCAAGGACTTTGACGAAATTGAGGAGTCAGTAGCCAATGGCACCACAATAGGTTGGTTGATTTGAAATGCCGACACAACCTTTGGAAGAAACTGCTGATGTGTCCGGAGCTCAGCTCTATCTTCGTGGAATATCAAGTAAGGGATTTACAGAACAAAGCCCCTAATTCTGACACACGTCTAGCATAAGCTAAGGCAAACAACGTGACAGCCTCCCATGTAAGAAATTTGACCTCAACCTCCTGTAGAGGCTCAAACCAGTCCGACTGGAGAAACTGCAACACCACGGTAAGGTCCCAAGGTGCCGTAGGCGGTACAAAGGGAGGTTGGATGTGTAGAACTCCCTTCAAAAAGGTCTGAACCTCAGGGAGGGCAGCCAATTGTTTCTAGAAGAAAATGGACAGGGCCGAAATCTGGACCTTCAGAGATCCCAACCTCAGGCCCATATCCACACCTGCTTGCAGGAAGAAAAGAAAACGTCCCAGTAGAAACTCCACCACAGGAAACTTCTTGGACTCACACCAAGAGACATATCTCTTCCAAATACGGTGGTAAATGTTTAGACGTTATTCCTTTCCTAGCCTGTATCAGGGTAGGACTGACCTTCGGAATGCCATTCCGAGCTAGTATCAGGCGTTCAACCTCCATGTCAAACATAGCTGCGGTAAGTCTTGATAGGCGAACAGCCCCTGCTGCAGCAGGTCCTCCCGAAGAGGACTCGGCTCTTACTGCAAGAGATTCAGTAGGTCCGCGTACCAAGCCCGCTTTGGCCAGTCTGGAGCAATGAGGATCGCTCGAACTCTTGTTCTCCTTACGAGCGTTAGAGCTCTTGGAATGAGTGGGAGTGGTGGAAACACGTACACCGTCTGGAACACCCACAGAGACATCAGGGCGTCCACGGCCACTGCTTGTGGGTCCCTCGACCTGGAACAACAGTGTTGAAGCTTTTTGTTCAGACAAGCGGCCATCATGTCTATTTGGGGTAACCCCCAAAGGTCTGTTATTTCCTTGAATACCTCCGAATGGAGACCTCACTCCCCCGGATGGAGATCGTGTCTGCTGAGGAAGTCTGCTTCCCAGTTGTCCACTCCCGGAATGAAGATTGCAGAGAGCGCCAATGCGTGTTTTGCTGTCCAGAGGATGATCCTCGTCACCTCTGACATCGCAGCTCTGCTCTTCATTCTGCCCTGTCAGTTTATGTAAGCCACCGTCCTTACATTGTGAGACTGTACTTGTCCGTTACAATGTCTGACTGTTCCAGGATGTTGATCGGCAGGCTGCCTTCCAGACTTGACCACCTTCCTTGGAAGGTTTCCTCTTGAGTGACTGTGCCCCAGCACCGGAGGCTCGCATCCGTGGTTAGAAGGACCCAGTCCTGAATCCCGAACCTGCGGCCCTCCAGAAGGTGAGGCAATTGGAGCCACCAGAGGAGTGAAATCCTGGCCTTTGGCGACAGACGAATTCTCTGGTGCATGTGTAGATGAGATCCTGACCACTTGTCCAGGAGATCCAGTTGGAAGGCCCGAGCATGGAACCTCCCGTACTTGAGAGCCTCGTAAGAGGCCACCATCTTCCACAAACGGCAAATGCATTGATGAACAAACACCCGGGCTGGCTTCAGGACATCCCGGACCATTGTTTGTATCACCAATGCCTGTTCCTGCGGAAGAAACACCCTCTGCACTTCCGTGTCGAGGATCATCCTCAGAAAAGACAACCTCCGGGTTGGTTCCAAATGAGATTTCGGAAGGGTCAGAATTCAACCGTGGACTCTGAGTAGGCGGGTTGCGAGTACAATGGACTGCAACAGCTCCTCCTTGGACGATGCCTTTATCAGTAGATCGCCCAGATACGGAATGATGTTAAAACGCCGTTTTTGGAGAAGAACAATCATCCCCGCCATCACCTTGGTGAACATCCTTGGTGCTGTAGAGAGGCCGAATGGCACGGCCTGGAACTGGAAATGACAGTCCAGTAATGCAAAACGGAGATAAGCCTGATGCGGTAGCCAAATCGGTACGCATCCTTGATATCCAGGGATACTAGGAATTCCCCCTCTTCCAGACCTGAAATAACCGTCCTGAGAGACTCCATTTTGAACTTGAACTCGGTTCAGAATGGGCCTGACCGAACCATCCAGTTTCGGTACCACGAAAAGGTTCGAATAGTAAACTGTGGCTTGCAAATGAGGAGGTACTGGCACAATGACCTGTGCCTCCACCAACTTCTGGACCGCTGCTTGTAGGACAGTCCTGTCCGCCAGCAGAACTGGCAAGCCTGATTTGAAAAATCGGTGAGGAGGGAGATTTTGAAATTCCAACGTCTATCCCTGGTACACAATATCTATCACCCAGGGATCCAGACCGGACGATACCCAGACGTGACTGAACTGTCTGAGCCTAAATCCCACTGGCCCCACCTCTAGGCCGCGCGGTCCACCATCATGCGGAGGACTTCGGCGTACTGGAAGCAGGCTTACTTTCCTGGGAACCTGCTGCAGCAGGTTTCTTGGATTTAGCTCGACCTCCCCTAAAGAAGGTATTGGACGGTTTGGCCTTTCTAGGCTTGTTAGACTGAAAGGACTGTGATGCTGATGAAGAGGATTTCTTTGGAGCAGGTGCAGCTGAGGGAAGGAACGGAGACTTACCCGCTGTAGCCGTGGATATCCACGCATCCAAAGCTTCCCCAAAGAGAGCCTGACCTGTGTAGGGTAGGGACTCCACACTTTTTCTGGATTCCGCGTCGGCCGACTACTGGCGCAGCCACAGTCCCCGACGAGCGGAAACAGACATGGAAGAGATCCCCGCAGCCATGGAACCCAGGTCTTTCATGGATTTTACCATAAAACCTGCTGAATCGTGAATGTTACGCAAAAACAATTCAACATCACCCTTATCCATTGTAGCCAAATCCTCAAGTAAGCTGCCTGACCATTTTACTATAGCTTTTGCAATCTATGCACTAGCAATAGTGTGACGTAATATGGCCCCCAAAGCGGTGTACATTGATTTAAGTGTATTATCAATTTTTGGATCAGCCGGCTCCTTCAAGGCGGTAGATCCCAAACAGGTAAAACCACCTTTTTGAGAGTCTGGACACAGATGCGTCAAACAATTGGCAGGCTTTCCCATTTTTTCCTATCCTCCTCAGGGAAAGGAAACTCCACCTGTACCCTTTTAGGGATCTGGAATTTTTTCTCAGGGTTTTCCCATGCTTTCTCAAATACAGCATTTAATTCCTTTGACGCAGGGAAGGTTAGCGAGGCTTTCTTATTTTCAGTGAAAAAAGCCTCCTCAACCTGCTCAGGTGTTGTATCATTGATATTCAATACATCCCTGATAGCCTCTATCATCAACTGCACCCACTTTGCAAGAGAGGCAGACCCCCGCAACACATCCCCAGTACAGTCTGTGGTATCAGAATCAGTTTCCGTGTCATCTTGCATGACATGAACAAGTGCACGTTTGTGGGGGTACATAGTGGAGCGTCCTGCGGAACCAGGATCGGGCCATACTGCCATAGAGTTCTGTAATACCTGGGATTCATTACTTGCAACCCTATCCGAAATCTGAGAAATCCAAGATTTGACAGAGGAAAACCACTCAGGTTCCCTTGCTGGAATCTGTGCTAAACCAGTGCTATCCCTATTACATGGAATGGGATCATCCTGGTAGGCCATATCCTCCGCAGCATATGACACACTGTCCCTGGACATACCTAAAGGAGACCACAAAACACTCCACACACACACACACACAGGGGAGGGCAGACAGAGTTTCACCCCCAAGAATGGCAAGAGAGACACAGAGATTGGAGCCAACCCACACACAGCGCTTTTATCCAAAGGGAGACCCCTTGTCAGCGCTGACTGTGCACCTTAATAGGATACACAGTCGTATTGCAGCCTTCCCCCCCTTTTACAACCCCCTGGTATCGTGAGAGATAGCTGGAGTTGCTGTGGAGTGACCTTCTTTCTCCTAATCAGCGCTGTGCAGGCAGGAAAATGGCGCTGAATGCTGCTGGTTCCGCTCTGAGAAGCTCCGCCCCCAAAATGGCGCTGTCTTCCCGCTCTTCATCTGATTATACTGGCCGGAGGATTGATGCTGGCTGAGATCCTGGGACCACGGCAGGCTTTGTGACCAGTGTAGGGTGTAAGCGCTGGCCCAGGGCGCCCCTCACCGCGCCGCACTATGTACCGCTGAGCCATCCCGGAGCGCAGTTAATACTGTGCTCCTACCCTGCTGCCGCCATCTTCACACCGGCCCCCCGCTTCCAAGGGGGGGTCGGCGTCTTACTCGCCACAATCTTCATCTCTGTAAGGGGTTGGCGGCATGCTGCTGGGGTGAGCGATGCCCTGTGGGGAGGGGGGGGGGGGAGTGATCTATCCCCTCTGGAGCTCAGTGTCCTGTCAGCGGAGTAAGTGGCTCAGAACCCGCAGGGCGGACACTACGCCCCTCCCTAGTCCCACGCTGCAGGGAGGCTGTTGCCAGAAGCCTCCATGTAAAATAAAAAAATCTAAAATAACTTTTTACTAGAAAAGCTCTGGAGAGCTCCCCTAGCTGTGACCGGCTCCTCCGGGCACATTTCTAAACGGAGTCTGGTAGGAGGGGCATAGAGGGAGGAGCCAGCACACACTCTCAAACTCTTAAAGTGCCAATGGCTCCTGGTGGACCCCTGTTGGTATACCCCATGGTACTAATGTGGACCCCAGCATCCTCTAGGACGTAAGAGAAATAATAAAGTAGTATATCCTGTGAAACACTATATTATATGAGAACCCTGATGCACTTAGGCCCCGTCGGGGGACAGAATATAGGGATAGCAATGTGTGTGACATATAAGGAATATAGACCACACAGCAGCTATTGGCACACACTCAGTCACATGTACAATGCAGAAATTATTACAAAACAACAATAAAACTGCACTGGACTAGCAATACTTAGTAACTGTTCTACTAAGTAAAGCTATGTATGTATACAGATATAACAATGCACAGTAAAGACTGGATGTATATCACAGGATACTTGTACTAAATATTCCTGTAGTAATGCACTTATTCTTAACTAACACTGTGTAAATGACATGTAGAATACTTAAGTGTCCTGTAAATGCACAGTGCTGATGATGCAGGCGGCTTTACAGAGGAGACCTTGCCCAGCAGTCCCAGAATCAGCTCAGCATGTGTGTAATGGTGCCCAAAAACTGACAGGGAGTGAGGGGGGGGAGGGGGGGGGGGGGAGAGAGAGAGAGAGAGAGAGAGAGAGAGAGGTATACAGCATCGCTGGAGGAGGTGAGGGAGTCGCAGCGCGATATGTCAGACTGACATATAGCACTTTTAAGTGCCTGTGCGGCCTTTGAAATCTTCTGTCTTCTGAAAAAGCTCTTTTCAGGGCTGCCCTGTTAGCAGGCACCAACTTACAAACTGAGCTCCAGTGCCTGGAGGCGGGGATATAGAGGAGGCAGCGCTAAGCATCCTGGGAATAGTCAAAGCTTTTAGCCTGTTGGTGCCTCGGATCAAGATCCAACTCTACACCCCGATGTAATTCCCTGTGGAATCAGTGTACCCCGCCGCAGAAATAATGGAGTCGTCACTTCTAACAAGCAGCGGCACTCTTAGACCAATAAAGTGCATTTTAATTCACCATGTTTCGGGGCCGTGGCGCTCAAAACATTGCGTGAACCAATGTTTTGGGCACCACGGTCTCGAAACGTTGGTTCACGTGGTGAGTTAAAACGCATTTTATTGCTATTTTTGACCCTTACCGTCTCAGAGTGCTGCTGTCTGTTAGAAGTGAAATAGAGAGAGAGAGAGAGAGAGAGAGAGAGAGAGAGAGAGAGAGAGAGTCATTGGCGGCACTCAGGAAGAAAAGACACAGACAGTCACGTTCAGCCAACGCTTCAAACGCAGCAGCATTTTCGTCAGGGCAATAATACAAAATGAGAAACTCTCCAGTTAAATGTGCTCCCCCTTCTCTGCCAAAGCCGTGCCGCCGGTTCCACTTCCAGTCCACAGCTGCTTACAGATGATGTCACCCAGTGCGCCCATCATCATAGAAACAAGCAGTACACTGAAAACGTCAATCACGGAAGTATTAAGATACAATAAAGATGATAATTACAATATTGTACAAAGCGGACTGACTACATACAAGGTTATACAGGCAATTGTTATAATCCATAACCAAGATAAGCACATTCCAATAACTAACAAGTGAGATACGCTACATAGATTAAATAAAGCTGTTTAAGCCACTGTGCTCATTTAATCCATGGGGACTAAGGGGGACATTTACTAAGCAGTGATAAGAGCGGAGAAGTGAGCCACTGGAGAAATTGCCCCATCAACCAATCAGCAGCTCTGCATCATTTTACAATATGCATATTATAGATGTTACTTCAGTGCCGATTGGTTGCCATGGTCAACGTCTCCACTGGCTCACTTCTCCGCTCTTTTTACTGCTTAGTAAAAACTTTTGTTAAGGAAGTAGACCATCACAGGTATTTATACTATAAAAGTAGCCACCTTCAAAAGTGTAAAGATAATATACCTAAAGGCCAGTTCCTTCGGATTAAAAGGAATTGTTCTACGAATGAAGTGGCAAAAGAACATATAGAATCATTGTGTGAGGCATTTTTGATACAGGGTTATCCAAAATCAGTATTAGATCAAGCTCTGAAAGAAGTGGAAAACAGAGAGAGGGAAAGTTTATTGGATAATAGAACTAGTTCAAAAAGAAATAAAAGAAGATAGAGAGGACAACAATGTTCGTAACTAAATATAATACTAATGCATATGAAATTAAGAAGATTGTTAGAAAGAATTTTTCAATACTTAGGTTGGATGAAATTTTGAATTCAAATACTAAATTGACAGATCAAGTGATATTTAGAAAGTCTGATAGTCTGAAATCTGTGTTAGAACCCAGTTTCTTTTCATGCAAAAAATCGATATCGTCTAGGGCTCAAGGGGGACAACTAGACACATGGTTACCTAAATTACCAATAGGGTTCCACAAATGTGGGAAAACCAAATGTATAACATGTAAACACACGAAAAAGAAAACTGTACAGTTTATTTCATCAGTCTCGGAGGAAAAGTATAACATAAAAAGTTTCCTGAATTGTAGATCCACATATGTTGTATATGTCTTGCAGTGCATATGTGGATTGAAATACATGGGGCGTACTACTCGAGCGCTCCACGTGAGATTTATAGAACAGAAATGGCAAATAGATAAAAGGATAGGAAATACGTACCTTTATCGTCATATTTTGGGATGTGGGGAGGGTAAAAGTGAAAATATTAATACAGGTTGAGTATCCCATATCCAAATATTCCGAAATACGGAATATTCCGAAATACGGACTTTTCTGAGTGAGAGTGAGATAGTGAAACCTTTGTTTTTTGATGACTCAATGTACACAAACTTTATTTAATACACAAAGTTATTAATAATATTGTATTAAATGACCTTCAGGCTGTGTATATAAGGTGTATATGAAACATAAATAAATTGTGTGAATGTAGACACACTTTGTTTAATGCACAAAGTTATAAAAAATATTGGCTAAAATTACCTTCAGGCTGTGTGTATAAGATGTATATGTAACATAAATGCATTCTGTGCTTAGATTTAGGTCCCATCACCATGATATCTCATTATGGTATGCAATTATTCCAAAATACGGAAAAATCCGATATCCAAAATAACTCTGGTCCCAAGCATTTTGGATAAGGGATACTCAACCTGCTATTAGTGCAAATGAACAGGTGCCGGTGACTAATAGAGGAGGGGATAGATATAGGCGGTTATGTAAGGAGGAGGCATTCTGGATATTTAATCTTAAGACTCTGATTCCTCAGGGCCTTAATGATTCAGTGGAGCTAAATAAAATTTAGGGTGATAGTCATGAAAGATAGTTGATGGATATATACTTCCTTGTGTTACTGAGAAATGGAGGTGGAGATTTTATTTATATATATATATATATATATATATATATATATATATATATATAGGTATTTGTGTGGGGGATATGGGGGATATATAGGTAATTTAGATGGTAGATTATAAAGAAAAAAAAATTATTTATTATTTCCCCTATATATCCAGGATTGATATTTTTGGATATATATAGCACTAATATTATAATCCATATATATACATTTACAGTTATATGAATATTGTTAGTATATTAAAAATAGGTTTTTTTTTTATTATTTATTTCTAATTAATATATTTTTGTGTTAGGTATATATGCATATACTCAAAATATTGCATACATATTGATGTATTAAATGGTGGAATTGTGGGCTTACAATGTGTATATGGATATGGAAAGATATATCTTTGAAAATGGCGGTGGGGATTGAATAATAATAAAGATTCCCTATTGATATTAAAGATGGCGACCGGGACTCAAAACGAGGCTTGGATTTTAAGGAATTATCCTTCAAAACATTTGGCACTATGAAAGTGAGGCTTGGTATGGGCAGGTAAAATGGCCGCTGCAGTCTATATAAGGGCTGGACTGAAAGTGAGGCTTGGAGCGCACAAGTAAGTGCGCATGCGCATCAGCGCGGGAATTACAAAACTTGTAGTGGCTATATAAACGGAAATCCACCAAATGCAGTCATTCAAACTGAGGAAGCCGCTGAATGCACTAGGAGGCGGAGAAACGTGTTTTTGTGGTGACTGTGCCGGGTGTATCATCTCCATTAATCGCTGCCTGAAATCAGCTTTATTTGTTGCATAACGATCGGTGTACTTGCTATATGGCCAACCACCAGCAGAGGGAGCCGGAACACTGTGGATGGTTTCTGTGCGAGATCTTAACTCCAGATAGTCAACAAATAACGGATAAGCACCAGCAGAGGGAGTGGAACCACGGGATCATCCGATTACCATATCATTTGGAGGTGATATAATGGCCATTATGTATGGTAATATTCCATCCATCTAATTAGTGTGTGCACACATTTCTAAAAGGAACATTGTATAGCTTTGGGACATATGAACACCTCGAGTGTTTGAAGATACAGCCCATAGCACTTTATATGCAGTCCAGTGGACATTTAAATAGTTCATTAGAAGGATTAACCTTGAAATCTTGCACATATAAATTCATTTTTTAATGATTTTTTAATGATATATTTTATTATATATTATGAATTAGAGAACAATATATATATATATATATATATATATATATATATATATATATATGGATTGATGGATTGTTTATCCGATTAGGATTTACATTGATTGAATATTTTTAATCTGCAGCATTATATGGTAATAGATTTATGATACAATTAAAGTATATATATATATTTTAATTATACAATGTCTCTTTTGACTGGTGCAGACGGCGTTCCTCTGTATTTGCAGGGAGTTAATTCCCGGGCAATTTAGTGTTTGAAGGTTGTTCATAAGGAGTACAATTATCCTTATAAGTAGGAGCAGCTGACTGCACCAGTATTTACCCTCCATTTCTTGGTAAGTGCCAGTGCTTGGGAGTGTATGCTCTTGCCCACACACCGGTAGTGTGGGGACAAGTGTGCATACACATATTGTTTTTTTGTAGGTATTAAAATCCTATTTTCTCATACGTCCTAGAGGATGCTGGGGACACCATTAGAACCATGGGGTTTATACCAAAGCTCTAGAACGGGCGGGAGAGTGCGGATGACTCTGCAGCACCGATTGACCAAACATGAGGTCCTCCTCGACCAGGTTATCAAACTTGTAAAACTTTGCAAAAGTGTTTGAACCCGACCAACTAGCTGCTCGGCAAAGTTGTAATGCCGAGACCCCCTAGGCAGCCGCCCAGGACGCGCCCACCTTTCTGGTAGAATGGGCATTCACCGATTTCGGTAACGGCAATCCAGACGTAGAATGAGCATGCTGAATCGTAGCACAGATCCAGCGTGCAATAGTCTGCTTGGAAGCAGGAGCCCCAATCTTGTTAGGATAATACAGGACAAACAGAGCCTCCGTTTTCCTAATCTGAGCCGTTCTGGCGACATAAACTTTTAAAGCTCTGACCACATCGAGAGACTTCGACTCCACTAAGGCGTCCGTAGCCACTGGCACCACAATAGGTTGGTTCATGTGGAACGATGAAACCACCTTCAGCAGAAATTGCTGACGAGTCCTAACTCTGCTCTATCTTCATGGAAGATCAAATAAGGGGTCTTGTGAGAAAAAGCCGCTAACTCCGATATCCGCCTCGCAGATGCCAAGGCCAACAGCATGACCACTTTCCAAGTGACGAATTTCAACTCCGCCTTCTGTAAAGGTTCAAACCAATGTGATTGAAGGAACTGCAACACCACGTTAAGATCCCATGGTGCCACTGGGGGCAAAAAATGGAGGTTGGATGTGCAACACGCCTTTCACGAAAGTCTAAACTTCTGGAAGGGAGGCCAATTGTTTTTGAAAGAAAACCGATAAGGCAGAAATTTGTACTTTAATTGAGCCCAACTTTAAGCCCGCATCCACGCCAGCTTGTAGAAAATGGAGAAAACGTCCTAACTGAAATTCTTCCGCAGGGCGTCCACTGCTATTGCTTGAGGGTCCCTCGACCTGGAACAATATCTCTGAAGTTTCTTGTTGAGACGAGACGCCATCATGTCTATTTGAGGAATTCTCCAAAGACCTGTCACTTCTGTGAAGACCTCTTGATGAAGACCCCACTCTCCTGGATGGAGATCGTGTCTGCTGAGGAAGTCTGCTTCCCAGTTGTACACTCCTAGAATGAAGATCGCTGACAGGGCGCTTGTATGCCTTTCCGCCCAGCGGAGAACCTTCGTGGCCTCCGCCATTTACGCTCTGCTTTTTGTTCCGCCCTGGCGGTTTATGTACGCCACTGCTGTTATATTGTCCGACTGGATCAAGATGGGCAGTTTGCGAAGCAGATGTTCCGCTTGAAGAAGGCCGTTGTAAATGGCCCTTAACTCCAGAACGTTTATGTGTAGACAAGTCTCCTGGCTTGACCATCTTCCCTGGAAGTTTTCCCCTTGTGTGACTGCCCCCCAGCCTCGGAGACTCGCATGCGTGGTTACTAGGATCCAGTCCTGGATCCCGAACCTGCGCCCATCTAGGAGGTGAGAGCTGTGCAGCCACCACAGGAGTGAGATTCTGGTCTTGGAAAATAGAATTATTCTTCGGTGCATGTGCAGGTGGGATCCGGACCACTTGTCCAACAGGTCCCACTGGAACACTCTGGCATGGAACCTGCCAAACTGAATGGCCTCGTAGGCCGCCACCATCTTCCCCAGCAAACGAGTGCATTGATGGATTGACACTCTTGCTGGTTTCAGAATTTGTTTGACCAGGCTCTGAATTTCCAGAGCCTTTTCCACTGGAAGAAAAACTCTTTCATTCTGTGTCCAGAATCATTCCCATAAATGGCAGCCGTGTTGTTGGAATCAACTGTGATTTTGGCAAGTTTAGAAGCCAACCATGTTGTTGCAGAACTGCCAGGGAGAGTGTAACGTTCTGCACCAGTTGGTCCTTGGATCTCGCCTTTATCAGGAGATCGTCCAAGTATGGGATAATTGTGACTCCTTGCTTGCGAAGGAGAACCATCAGTTCCGCCATCACTTTGGTGAAAAACCTCGGAGCCTTGGACAGACCAAACGGCAACGTCTGAAATTGGTAATGACAATCCTGAATTGTAAACCTCAGGTAAGCCTGATGCGGAGGATAAATGGGAACATGTAAGTAGGCATCCTTTATGTCCACCGACACCATAAAATCCCCTTCCTCAAGACTGGAGATCACTGCTCGGAGAGACTCCATCTTGAATTTGAATTTTCTTAGGTAGAAATTGAGGGATTTTAGGTTCAGGATTGGTCTGACCGAGCCGTCCAGCTTCGGTACCACAAACAGGCTCGAATAAAAGCCTTCTCCCTGTTGTGACGGGGGAACCCTGATAATGACCTGATTTTGACAACTTTTGTATTGCATAGCATACTACCTCCATGTCCGGAAGAGAAGTTGGTAAGGATGATTTGAAAAATCGGCGAGGGGGAACATCCTGAAACTCTAGTTTGTACCCCTGGGACACTATTTCTAAAACCCAAGGGTCCAGGTCCGAACGAACCCAGAACTGACTGAAGAGTTTGAGATGTGCCCCCACCGGTGCGGACTACCGCAGAGGAGCCCCAGCGCCATGCGCTGGATTTGGCAGAAGCCGGTGAGGACTTCTGCTCCTGGGAACCTGCCAAGGCCGGTGACCTTTTACCCCTTCCTCTAGTAGAAAGGAAGGAAGAACCTCGGCCTTTCCTGTATTTATCGGGCCGAAAGGACTGCATCTGATAGTGGTGTGTTTTCTTTTGTTGTGAAGGTACGTAAGGCAAAAATTATGACTTACCCGCGGTAGCCGTAGATACCAAATCAGCAAGACAGTCACCAGACAAGACACCACCTTTATTTGGCAGAGATTCCATATTTTTCCTGGAGTCAGCATCAGCATTCCATTGATGGATCCACAATGCTTGCCTAGCTGAGACTGCCATAGCTTTGATCCCAAAAGGCCAATAGCTCTTGCAGTTTCCTTTAGGTAGGCCGCAGCATCTCAGATATAACCCAGTGTCAAAAGGACGCAATCCCTATCTAGTGTATCCATATCAGATGACAAGTTATCTGCCCACTTTTCGATAGCACTACTCACCTACGCAGATGCAATGGCTGGTCTGAGCAGCGTACCTGTGGTGGCATAAATGTATTTTAATGTATTTTCCTGCTTACAATCCGCAGGGTCCTTAAGGGCTGCCGTGTCAGGAGGCGGGAGAGCCACCTTTTTAGACAACCGCGATAGGGCCTTGTCCACAACGGGGGGGGGGGGGGGGGGTGACTCCCACTTTTCCCTATCCTCAGAGGGAAACGGATACGCCACCTGAATCCTTTTGGGAATCTGAAACTTTTTGTCAGGGATTTCCCAAACCTTTTCAAAAAGAGTGTTCAGTTCGTGAGACGGAACGTTACCACAGGTTTCTTTTCCTTATACATACAGACCCTTTTATCAGGAACAGCAGGGTCCTCCGTGATATGTAATACGTCTTTTATCGCCACAATCATGAACTGAATGCTCTTTGCTAATTTTGGATCCAATCTGGCATCACTATAGTCGACACTGTAGTCAGTGTCCGTGTCGGTAACCGTGTCTGCCAACTGGGCAAACAAACGTTTTTGTGACCCAGAGGGGGTCTGGACCTGTAATAACACATCCTCCACAGATTTCTTCCATGCCTGGTTCTGAGATTCAGATTTATCTAATCTCTTACTAATAAGAGCCACATTAGCATTCAAAATATTTACCCAATCAGGAGTCGGCGGTGCCGACAGGGTCACTCCCACAGCCGTTTGTGTCCCTAGTACAGTCTCCTCCTGGGAAGAGCACTCAGCCTCAGACATGGCGACACACGTGTACCAACACCCACAGACACACCAGGCATATAAGGGACAGACCCACAGTAAAGTCTGTCAGAGAGACACAGAGGGAGTTTGCCAGCTCACAACCCAGCGCCTAATCACCGGTTCTGAAACACTAAAGAAAGTCCCAGACCTGCAGCGCTTTTATATTATATATTGCACCAATATTTCTGGGCCCCCCCCCCCCCCACGTTTTGCACCCCGATACTTATTCAGAAGGTTGAGGAAGGACCAGCGTCTCTGCAGCCTATATAGAGGAAAATGGAGCTGAGCAGTGAGGACAAAGCTCCGCCCCCTTAATGGCACGCTTCAGTCCCGCTTTTTTTAAATATATATTTATACTGGCGGGGGTTAGAACAGTGCCTAGGCACTTAAGTCCCCTCTTGCCAGTTTATTTTTAGTCTTTTTCTGCTGCCCAGAGCGCCCCCTGCACCCTGTAGTGCTGCTGTGTGTGTGAAAGCATGGCGCGCAGTGTGCGATCGCTGTGCGGTACCTCAGAATGCTGTCACTGAAGTCTTCTTGATCTTCTTCTACTCACCTGTCTTCTGACTTCTGGCTCTGTAAGGGGGGGGTGACGGCTGGCTCTGGGAACGAGCATCCTAGCGATCAAACCCTCAGGAGCTACTGGTGTCCTGTAGCCAGAAGCAGAGCCTTTGAACTCACTGGAAGTAGGTCATATTTCTCTCCCCTTAGTCCCACAAAGCAGGGAGACTGTTGCCAGCAGTCTCACTGAAAATAAAATACCTAACATAAGTCTTTCTCAGAGAAACTCAGTAGAGCTCCTCAGAGTGCATCCAGTCTGCCTGAGCAAAATTCTAAAATTGGAGTCTGGAGGAGGGGCATAGAGGGAGGAGCCAGTTCACACCCTTTCAAAGACTTAAAGTGCCTATGTCTCCCGCGGATCCCGTCTATACCCCATGGTTCTAATGGTGTCCCCAGCATCCTCTAGGACATATGAGAAATCTAGCTGGCTTTCCGTTGTAGTAACAACTTTGATCTATTGCCACCCCTGACAGGCAATGGGATGTGATCAATAATATGTTTGATCGAGGTGAATGAGTGGCCAGCCAGGGCAAAATCATCTTTATTGTATCGTAATACTTCCATGATTGACGTTTTCAGTATACTGTTTGTTTCTATGGTGATGGGCGCACTGGGTGACATCGGTAAGCGCCTGTGGACCAGAAGTGGAGCCGGCGGTGCGGCTAAGGCGGTGAAGGGGGAGCATTATTGCCCTAACGAAAATGCTGCTTTATTGAAACGTTGGCTGAACGGGGCTGTCTGTGTCTTTTCTTCCCAAGTGCCGCCGATGACAGGTTCTATTTGGTAGTATCAATAGAATTACGGAGGGCACTGGAGCTGGTTATTGATCTTATAGTGAGTGCCGGATCTTCTGAATACTAACATACATACATAATATTTTATATTTTTTTTTTCTTTTTTTCTTTTTTATTTTACATATACAAAAACTCCCACACACCTGATAACTCGGTGTAAAATAAATATTGTTCTCTTGCTTTCAATTGTTGTATCTCTGCCCAACTTCACAAGACGCTCATACTTATCATGTCTTGCATCTAGCTCCTGTTGGAAAGCTGTAAAGAGAAGGAAGAACAAGATTCAGAAACTAGTATTGCGAAGAACTGTGATTACACTATTCAAAATAAATAAAAAATAAAAAAAATCTCCAAAAACTTCTTCAGCCACTGAGTTAATATGATGTGAAACAACAGTATAATGAAAGAAAAATGTTGGTGGTTTGTGAGATTGCGCAATAAACAGTAGATCTGCAGCAAGTAAATTCATTTGCAAAGTAAAAACACCAATACTTGAGAAAAAAAAACCGAGATTTATGGTAAGAACTTACCGTTGTTAAAATCTCTTTCTGCGAGGTACACTGGGCTCCACAAGGAATAACATCAGGGTATAGAGTAGGATCTTGATCCAAGGCACCAACAGGCTCAAAGCTTTGACTGTGCCCAAGATGCACAGCGCCTCCTCTATAAACCCACCTCTGTGCACAGGAGCTCAGTTTCGTTAACCAGCCCAATGCAGTAGCAGGTACTAGAGACGACAATCAAACAGCCACATAGACCAAAAACACTCAGCACCACCGGGGAGATTGTCGGTGGCTAATGCCATATGAACCCAAAGAAGCAAAGTGCGTCATGGTGGAAACCTTGTGGAGCCCAGTGTACCTCGCAGAAAGAGATTTAACAACGGTAAGTTCTTACCATAAATCTCATTTTCTGCTGCGGGGTACAATGGGCTCCACAAGGAATAACATCGGGGATGTCCTAAAGCAGTTCCTTATGGGAGGGGACGCACTGTAGCAGGCACAAGAAACTGGCATCCAAAGGAAGCATCTGGGAGGCGGAAGTATAGAAGGCATAGAACCTTATGAACGTGTTCACTGAGGACCACGTAGCTGCCTTGCACAATTGATCAAGGGTCGCACCACGGCGGGCCGCCCAAGAAGGTCCTCCAGAAAGAGTAGATTGAGCTTTGATGGTAGCAGGAGCTGGCAGACCAGCCTAAACATAAGCATGTGCAATCACCATTCTAATCCATCTGGCCAAGGTCTGCTTGTCAGCAGGCCAGCCACGTTTGTGAAAACCAAACAATAAAAAAAATAAAAAAATAACCAGATTTCCTAATGGAGGAGGTTCTCTTCACATAGATACGGAGAGCCCGTACCACATCCAAAGACCGCTCTTTAGATGACACCTCAGGAGAACTATAGGCCGGAACCACAATCTCCTGATTAAGGTGGAAGGAAGACACCACCTTGGGAAATAACCAGGACGCGTTCTAAGAACTGCCCGGTCACGGTGAAAAATCAGATAGGGGGACTTACAGGATAAGGCACCCAAGTCCGAGACCAATCTAGCTGAAGCGATAGCCAGCAAAAGCAAAACCTTAAGAGAGACACTCAAGGTCCGCAGACGCAAGAGGTTCAAACGGATTACTCTTGCAAGGCCTCCAGAACCACCGACAGATCCCAAGGGGCCACAGGTGGAACGTAAGGAGGTTGAATCCACAACACGCCCTGAGTGAAGGTATGAACATCAGGTAGGGTAGCAATCTTTCTCTGAAACCAAACCGACAAAGGCAGAGATGTGAACCTTGAGAGAGGCCAGACGAAGGTCTATGTCCAGGCCTTGTTGTATAAAGGCCAATAGTTTGGCCGTATTAAACTTGAAAACGTCATGATTATGAGATGCACACCAAGTGAAGTAAGCATTCCAGACCCTATGGTAAATCCGAGCAGAAGACGGCTTACGGGCCTTCAACATACAGTAGTTTGAACTAATGCCTCAGAAAAATTCTTGGCCCTCAGGATGGAAGCTACAAGAGCAATGCCGTCAAAGCCAGACGGGCCAAGTCCTGGTAAACACAAGGGCCCTGAACGAGGAGGTCTGATCGTTGTGGAAGTAGAAGGGTGCGATCCAACGAGAGGCCCTGTAGATCGGAGAACCAGTGCCGCCTGGGCCATGCTGTAGCTACCAGAAGCAGGTTTCCTCCTTCTTGCTTGAACTTCCGTATTACTCTGGGCAGGAGTGACACCGGAGGGAACACACACTGTATCCGAAAGTTTCATGGAATTGCCAGAGCGTCCACGAACGCTGCTCGGGAATCCCTTGTCCTTGCTCCGAAAACCGCAACCTTGTGATTGTGTCGAGACGCCATCAGGTACAGATCTGGAAGGCCCCACTTGTCCACGAGAAGTTGAAACACCTCTGGATGGAGGCTCCACTCTCCGGCGTGTACAATCTGACAACTGAGAAAGTCCGCTTCCCAGTTTAGGACCCCCGGAATGAACAATGCGGATATGGCCGGCAGATGGCGTTCTGACCACTGAAGAATCTGTGATACTTCCCTCATTGCCATGCGGGTTCGAATGGCGCCTTGATGATTGATGTATGCCACCGTGGTGGCGTTGTCCGATTGCACTTGAACAGGTCTGTTCTGTATTAGATGCTGGGCCATTGCCAACGCATTGAACACTGCCCGCAATTCCAGAATATTTATCGGGAGTAGAGACTCCTCCCCGGTCTACCGACCCTGAAGGGAGTGTTGTTCCAACACTATGCCCCAACCTCTCAGACTGGCATCCGTCGTCAGTAGTACCCAGTTGGATATCCAGAAGGGAAGGCCCCTGCTCAATCGATGGTCCTGAAGCCACCAGCTCAGTGACAGACGGACCTCCGGAGACGAGGAGATCATCTGATCCGGTGAGGCAGGCCGTCCCACTTGGTCAGAATTAACTTCTGCAGAGGGCGAGAATGGAATTGAACATACTCCACCATGTCGAAAGCAGACACCATGAGACCTAGCACTTGCATTGCCGAATGAGTCGACACTTGCGGACGAGATAGGAAGCATCGAATCCTGTCCAGAAGTTTCAGGACCTTCTCCTGAGACAAGAACAACTGCTGGTTGTGAGTGTCCAATAACGCTCCCAGGTGTACCATGCTCCGAGTAGGAACCAGGGATGATTTCTTCCAGTTGACAAGCCACCCGTGGGCTGTCATGACCTGGACAGTCAGATCTAGATGACACAGGAGAATTTCTGGGAAATTTGCCAGGATCAACAAATCGTCTAGGTACTGCAGGATCCTGACCCCTTGACAGCGGAGTGTAGCCGTCATGACCGCCAATACTTTGGTGAAAATTCGGGGAGCCGTTGTGAAACCAAAGGGGAACACCCGAAATTGGTAATGAAGGTTGCCCACCGCAAACTGCAGGTACTGCTGACGAGACACTGCAATAGGAATATGCAGGTAGGCATCCTGTATGTCCAGGGAGACCATATAGTCCCCAGACTCTAAGGCCAGAACAACAGAGCGAAGAGTTTCCATATGAAACTTGGAGATCCTCACGTGCTTCTTCAAGGACTTGAGATTGAGAATGGGCCGCGAGGACCCGTTCGGTTTCGGGACTAGGAACAGCGGTGAATAGAACCCTTTGCCTCGCTGAGCCAGAAGCACCCGTACCACCACTCCTGTGGTCAGGAGGGATTGTACCACCGAATGGAGAGTGTTTGCCTTCATCGGATCCAAAGGGGCCTCTGTCAGGCAAAATCAATGAGGGTTCTTGAAGGGTACGGCGTAACCTCGAGTGACGACTTCCCTTACCCAGGTATCCAAAGTGGTCTTCAACCATTTCTGGGCAAAACTTAGAAGCCGGCCCCCCACCCTGGGATCCCCCGTTTAGAAGACGACTTAGTCTTAGGGGAGCGAGAGTAAGACTTATTTTAAGTCAGTGATCGGTTTAAGTTTTGTAACTATGTTGAGATTTGATCCGCCCACAGCGGATTGACTGTAGGGACCATAAATTGCTGCAGTGGCATGGGAGGTCCCACATGGGGCGTAAGTTTAGTTACCAGCGTATTCAACAATGTGGAGAAGTTAGCCCGAGGTGGGTCCATTAGTTGCCCCCGGTGCTACAGACCCACTGGGGGGTAAGGAACCCCCTGAACCTGAACTCTCTGCTGCCATGTTATCCTCAAAAATGACTGCAGCATCACCACCACGCAATGTGGGAGAAGCCCCAGTTCCGTTGCCTCATGTAGCTAACATAATGATAAGCACAATATCATGCAACCTAGTACAATCTTAGCTGCGATATACCTTAGCAAGAATTCCCACTGTAGTGCGACTTTCTATCAGCACAAACTGGGAATCCAAGAGATATATGGTGACTATAAATCACAAAGAAAAAAAACACAGCAAGTATATCTTGTAAAATGCCTATATCAGTTTATAAACCTGACGCAATTAGCCCCCTCAGGTTACAATATATAGGAGTAGCAAGCTAAGATGGTAGCCAGGCAGCAGCTACATGCACACACACATATACAGTCACAAGCATACCAAGCAGAAATTATACACCATAAAACTGCACTGGACTAGCAATACAAAGTGATACTCAGTATAGCTATATATGTAAACAATAGATATAACAAAACACAGTAGACACTGGATGTATATCACAGGGTGTTTGTACCACACAACCCCTGAATGTATGCACTCTCTCTTAACTAACACTGTTCCTTGACAGGTAGAATACTTAAGTGTCCTGTAAAATGCACAGCGTTGGCGAGCAGGTGGCTTTACAGTGGAAGATTTGCCCCAGCAGTCCCAGGAACAGCGCAGCTCCATGTGATGGTGGCTGACAGGGAGTGAGGGAGAGATATGCAGCTCCAGGGCGGGAACATAAACCCAAATGGCGCCCTGGGGCTGGGGGAGGGGCTACAGATTAGGCCTTATCCCCCTGCTGGCTTCCCCACCGGGCACTGCGGGCTGTAATAAAACAAGGTTTTATGAAGAGAAAAACCCCCACCTATACCATGTGTCCCGATGACTAGTGGAGCGGCTGCCCTTTACAGTGTCCACGCCAGCGCGTGCGGCCCGCCCCCCCCACAGCCGCGCCGGATCGCGATAAAAGTGGGCCAAAGAGACCCCTTACCTCCCCTTGTACCTGCGGCCACGCGATCCCGGAGGGCAGCGGCGAGTGTGTGTGTGTGTGACTGACAGGAAAGACACCAGAGCCTCCGCTGTAGTGACCCGGCAACCAGGGCGCAGGAGTATACAGAGCCGCTGGGGGAGTGACGGAGCTACAGCAGAGGATGTCTATCTGACATACATGAAAGCTGCAGCCCTTGAAGTCTTCAAATTTCTTACTTTTTCCTGAAATTAAGCTATAATATAGGCTGCATTGCTTGCTTACTGCATGGCACAAACTTACAAACTGAGCTCCTGTGAACGGAGGCGGGGTTATAGAGGAAGCGGCGCTGTGCGTCTTGGGAACAGTAAAAGCTTTGAGCCTGTTGGTGCCTCGGATCAAGATCCTACTCTACACCCCGATGTTATTCCTTGTGGAGCCCAGTGTACCCCGCAGCAGGAAAAAAAAACAACGAGATTTATGGTAAGAACTTACAGTTGTTAAATCTCTTTCTGCGAGGTACACTGGGCTCCACAAGGAATGACATTGAGGTGTGGAGTAGGATCTTGATCCGAGGCACCAACAGACTAAAAGCTTTGACTGTTCCCAGAATGCATAGCGCCGCCTCCTCTATAACCCCGCATTGTTAACCAGTCCAATGCAGTAGCAGGTAAAAGACGACAACCGTTAGTAGCCACATACACCACATTCTTACGACAGGAGAAGGTGTCAGCGGCTAATGCCTTACCAACCCAAAGAAGCTGAGTGTGTCAGGGTGGGCGCCCTGTGGAGCCCAGTGTACCTCGCAGAAAGAATTAACAAAGGTAAGTTCTTACCATAAAACTCGTTTTCTGCTGCGGGGTACACTGGACTCCACTGGGAATGACATTGGGAATGTCCTAAAGTAGTTCCTTATGGGAGGGGACGCACTGTAGCGGGCACAAGAACCCGGCGTCCAAAGGAAGCATCTGGGATGCAGAAGTATCGAAGGCATAGAACCTTATGAACGTGTTCACTGAGGACCACGTAGCCGCCTTGCACAATTGTTCAAGGGTCGCCCCACGGCGGGCCACCCAAGAAGGTCCAACAGACCGAGTAGAATGGGCTTTGATGGTAGCAGGAGCTGGAAGGCCAGCCTGTACATAAGCATGTGCAATCACCATTCTAATCCATCTGGCCAAGGTCTGCTTATTAGCAGGCAAGCCACGTTTGTGAAAACCAAGAACAACAAAGTGGGAATCTGATCTCTAAGAGAAGCTGTTCTCTTCACATAAATACGGAGAGCCCGTACCACATCCAAAGACCGCTCTTTGGAGGATAAACCTGGAGAGGTAAAAGGCCGGAACCACAATCTCTTGGTTAAGGTGGAAAGACGACACCACCTTAGGCAGATAACCAGGGCGAGTTCTAAGAACGGCCAGGTCACTGTGAAAAATCAGAAAGGGTGACCGACAGGACAAGGCACCCAAGTCTGAAACCCGTCTAGCAGAGGCAATAGCCAGCAGAAACAAAACCTTAATAGTAAGCCACTTAAGGTCCACAGACACAAGAGGTTCAAACGGAGAAGGCATCCAGAACAACCGCCAAATCCCAAGGAGCCACAGGCGAGACATAGGGAGGTTGAATCCGTAAAACACCCTGAGTGAATGTATGAACATCAGGCAGAGTTGCAATTTTGCTCTGAAACCATTTCGACAAGGCAGAAACATGAACCTTGAGGGAGGGCAGACGAAGGCCCATGTCCAGGCCCTGTTGCAAGAAAGCCAAAAGTTTGGCAGTACTGAACTTGTATGCATCATAATTGTTAGTTGAACACCAAGCAAAATAAGAATTCCAGACCCCATGATAAATCCGAGCAGAAGCCGGTTGACAGTCCTTCAACATAGTTTGAATGACCGCCTCAGAAAAACCTTTGGCCCTCAGTACTGAAGCTTCAAGAGCCACGCCGTCAAAGCCAGCCGGGCCAAATCCTTGTAGATACAAGGGCTCTGAATGAGGAGGTCTGAGAGCTGCGGAAGCAGCAGAGCTCTATCGAGAGACCCTGCAGGTCTTTGAACCAATGCCGTCTGGGCCACACTGGAGCGATTAGAAGTAGTATTCCTCCTTCTTGCTTGAATCACCCCCCTGGGCAGAAGCGACACCGGAGGGAACATGTACGGCAGCTGAAAGTTCCATGGAATTGCCAGCGCGTCCACGAACGCTGCTTGAGGATCCCTTGTCTTGCTCCGAAGACCGGAACATTGTGTCGAGACGCCATCAGGTCCACATCTGGTAGGTCCCACTTGTCCACTAGCAGTTGAAAGACTCCATTCTTCGGCGTGTACGTCCTGACGACTGAGGAAGTCCACTTCCCAGTGGAGGACTCCCGCAATTAACACTGCTGATATGGCTGGCAGATGGCGTTCTGCCCAACAAAGGATTTTTGATACTTCCATCATTGCCATGCGGCTTCGAGTGCTGCCTTGACGATTTATGTATGCCACCATTATGGCGTTGTCAGACTGTACTTGAACAGGCCTGTTCTGTACTAGAGGCAGGGCTAGCATCAATGCATTGAACACTGCACGCAACTCCAGAATGAATAACGGGAGGAGAGATTCCTCCCTGGTCCACCGACCCTGAAGAGTGTTGCTGCAACACTGCGCCCCAGCCCCGCAAACTGGCATTCGTCGTGAGAAGGACCCTGTTGGAGATCCAGAAGCGACAACCTCTGCTCAGTTGCTGGTCCTGTAGCCACCAGGTCAGTGACAAGCGGACCTCTGGAGTCTTGGAGATCATGAGTCCTGATCCGATGAGGCAGGCCATCCAACTAGAGTGTATCAACCGCTGCAGAGGGCGGGAATGAAATTGAGCGTACTCTACCATGTCGAAAGCAGACACCATGAGGCCTAGTACTTGCCCACGTGTGTCGATACACTCTGCGATGCAAGAGAGGAAGCATCTTATCTTGTCCTGAAGTTTCAGGACCTTCTCTGGAGACAAAAACAACTGCTGATTGTGGGTGTCCAGTAATGCTCCCAGGTGCACCATGCTCTGAGCAGGGACCAGCGAAGATTTTTTCCTAGATGATGAGAAACCCGTGGGCTGCAGAAATTGGACCGTCAGTTCCAGATGACAGAGGAGAACCTCTGGGAAATTCGCCAGGATCAACAAGTCGTTCAGATATGGCATGATCCTGATACCCTGACGGCGGAGTAGAGCCGTGGTTCAGACCTGGAATTGAAAATGGAGGTTGCCAATAGCAAACTGCAGGTATTGCTGAAGTGACACTGAAATAGGTATATGCAGGTAAGCATCCTGTATGTCCAGGGATACCATATAGTCCTTGGGCTCCAAAGCGAGAACAATAGAACAAAGAGTTTCCATATGGAATTTGGAAAGTTTCACAAATTCGTTTAAAGACTTGAGATTGAGAATGGGCCGAGAAGACCAATTCGGTTTCGGTACTAGGAACAGCATGGAATAGTACCCCTTGTCTCTCTGAGCCAGAGGCACCGGGCACTATCACTCCTGTATCCAGGAGAGATTGTACCACCAAGTGTAGAGTTTTTGCTTTCACCTGATCTGAAGGGATGATTGCTGAGCAAAACTGGCAAGGGGGACGTTTCTTGAAAGAGATGGCGTATCCGTGACTTCCCTTACCCAGGCGTCCGAAGTGGTCTGTAACCACGCCTGAGCAAACCGTCGAAGTCGGCCTCCCACCATGGGATCCCCAGAGGGAGGCCCGTCCCGTCATGCAGCAGGCTTGTCTGTTTTGGAAGCAGGCTGACGGGCAGCCCAGGCACATTTAGGTTTGGGCTTAGCGGATTTAGAAGTGCGAGCCTGTTTTGGGTATGCCTGACTTTGCTTTACCTGGAGGTCGAAAGGAACGAAAGGAAGTACTCTTAGCCTTCGGAACCAAAGGAGAAGTATAGGCAGACATGCAGTCTTAGCTGATGCTGAGTGAGCAACAATCTTGTTGAGTTCTTCCCAAAAAAGAATGTTTCCCTTAAAAGGGATCATCTCCAAGGTCTTTTTAGATTCCCGATCTACTGACCAGGACCGCAACCAGAGAATTCGGAAAGCCAGAATTGACGTAGTAGATGCCTTGGCCGCCAGGACACCTGCATCAGATGCTGCCTCCAGAATATAATGAGAGGCTGTAATAATATACGAAAGACACTGTCTAGCATTATCAGGAAAATTAGACGGTAGTTCTGCTTCAACTTCCTGAACCCAGGCTTCAATAGCTTTTGCCGCCCAAGAAGCCGCAATAGTGGGTCTATGCACAGCTCCAGCAAGAGAATAAATGGACTTCAAGCAACCCTCCACACGCTTATCCGTCAGTTCCTTTAGCGAGGTGACGGTAGTGAAAGGCAGAGCAGAGTGACAGGCAGAGCAGAGGACACCACCAGACGCGCGACTTGTGAATCCACTGGCAGAGGTGTTTCCCAATTGTTTACTTAACTCTGCAGCGAGGGGATAACGAGCTAGCATCTTCTTAGTCAGGGAAAGTTTCTTTCCTGGATTTTCCCAGGATTCCTGACGAATATCAACCAAGTGGTCAGAATGAGGTAAAAATAGAATTTTAATACCTAACGGTAAATCCTTTTCTCTTAGTCCGTAGAGGATGCTGGGGTCACATCAAGAACCATGGGGCATAGACGGGATCCGCAGGAGACATGGGCACCTTAAGACTTTCAAATGGTGTGACCTGGCTCCTCCCTCTATGCCCCTCCTTCAGACTCAAGTTTAAGGCAACTGTGCCCAGGGAGACGGACATTTTGAGGAAAGGATTTATTGTTAAACCATCTTACCAGCTCACACCTCAAGCAGCCGCAGAACGTGGCATTCAATAGAACACAAGCCAACGGCATGAAGAATTTTCAGCACTATGCTGACAAAAACCGAAACACAACCTGTGTGTAACCACAACCAATAACTGCAGATACACTACGCACTGGGACGGGCGCCCAGCATCCTCTACGGACAAAGAGAAAAGGATTTACCGGTAGGTATTAAAATCCTATTTTCTCATATGTCCTAGAGGATGCTGGGGTCACATCAAGAACCATGGGGTTATACCAAAGCTCTAGAAAGGGCGGGAGAGTGCGGACGACTCTGCAGCACCGAATGACCCAACATGAGGTCATCATCGGCCAAGGTATCAAACTTGTAAAACTTAGCAAAAGGTGTTTGCTAACTAGCT
The DNA here is from genome assembly GCF_028390025.1 of Pseudophryne corroboree. Classification (NCBI taxonomy): domain Eukaryota; kingdom Metazoa; phylum Chordata; class Amphibia; order Anura; family Myobatrachidae; genus Pseudophryne; species Pseudophryne corroboree. The sequence continues at coordinate 625,350,118 of NC_086447.1, read as the reverse complement.
GCTCGGCAAAGTTGCAATGCCGAGACTCCCCGGGCAGCCGCCCAGGACGAGACCACCTTTCTAGTAGAATGGGCCTTCACCTAACTCGGTAACGGCAATCCTGCCGTATAAAGGGCAAAAATGGGACAAGCACTTATCTCAGATAGGAACTACTGGTTGTTTCTTCTTCTCTTTTGCATATTACTGTGACGATATTGGTCTGAGGACCGAAGATTCCTATCTGAGATAAGTGCTTGTCCCATTTTTTCACTAAATATCATTCTATGTCCCCACCATCATTTTCTAGGCATTATTAGGCGCGGATTACTTCTATTTTTTACATATACATATATATATATATATATATATATATATATATATATATATATATATATATATATATATATATATATATATACACACCACTGACGAAAGCTGAAATACAGCTGAAACGTTACCTTCTATTCAGGGCGCAGTCTCTGTCATTATTTCAAATATAGAAGTTCCCTAGGAGTGCCGCCGTTTTGCATACATACACACACACATATATATTATATATATATATATATATATATATATATATATACACACACACACACACACACACACACACACACACACACCTCTCTGATATGCATCACATTCCCAGTCATATATTGGTGGTGCCGACAGGGCCACCCACACACGTCTGTGTCCCTAATATAGTTTTCTCTTGGGAAAAACATTCATCCACCTACATGTTGACACACATGTACCAAGTACCATCAGGAGTCGGCGGTACCGACAGGGTCACTCCCACAGCCGTTTGTGGAAAGCACTCCAGCTCAGACATGCTCTGGGAATGAGCCCCTAGGCGTACCTAGTGATCAAACCCTCAGGAGCTAATGGTGTCCTGTAGCCAAAGAAGCAGAGCCTTGAAACTCACAGAAGTAGGTCTGACTTCTATCCCCCAAGTCCCACGAAGCAGGGAGACTGTTGCCAGCAGTTCTCCCTGAAAATAAAAAACCTAACATAAGTCTTTTTCAGAGAAACTCAGTTGAGCTCCTCAGTGTGCATCCAGTCTCACTGGGCACAGATCCTAAACTGGAGTCTGGAGGAGGGGCATAGAGGGAGGAGCCAGGTCACACCATTTGAAAGTCTTAAAGTGCCCATGTCTCCTGCGGATCCCGTCTATACCTCATGATTCTTGATGTGACCCCAGCATCCCCTAGGACGTATGAGAAATGAATTTAGTAACCTTCTGACATTTAAACTTATCTGGTTACTTAGAGGTAGCTTGAGGCTCTTTGTCATCATCGATTTGAAGAATCAGCCTGATATCCTCCAAGAGGTCAGGAACATCCACCTGTGTCAGAGATTCCCCATCAGAAGCATCTGCATCAGTGTCTGAGGGGTCAGTGTAAGCGCCATCTTCAGCAGATGAAGTATCTGAAACATGTGTGGATTGTGAGGAAGTAATGGCCCGTTTAGAGGACCCCTTGGTCTTAGGCGGGCGAGAGTCAGGATTTTTTTTTTAGCCACAGACTGATTTAATTGCTGTAACTGAGAGGACAGTGTATCTGCCCACGGCGGATTAACTGCAGGGACAATATGTGGCTGTAATGGCACAGAACGTCCCATAGGGGGCGCAAGTCTAGTTACTAGCGTAGTCGGTAAATTAGAGAAAACCGCCCAAGGTGGGTCTTGATTTGCCCCCGTTGCTGCAGACTGACCATTGGGTATAGAACCCCCAGTACCTTAACACCCAGCTGCCATGTTTTCCTCCGACTAATCCGTGGCGTCAGCACTGCATGCAGGATTAGCCATGGATTTAGCACCCTGTGTAGCAGACTTTATATGTAAGCGTAACCTTAAGGTGTAATAGTACAATATAAGCAGACAAATTACCTGACAAAAAAACCCTGTATAGTGTGACGGTAAAGCAGAGCACAAACAGAGGATTTAAGAGGTATGTGGTGACTGTACAACACAGAGAAAAATACCAAAGTAGTATATCCTGTGAAACACTATCATATGAGAACCCTGATGCACTTAGCCCCCTTCAGGGTACAGAATATAGGGATAACAATATGTGTGAGAAACACGAAAATAGGATTTTAATTACCTACCGGTAAATCCTTTTCTCGTAGTCCGTAGAGGATGCTGTGGTACACATTAGTACCATGGGGTATAGACGGGTCCCTTGGGAGCCATGGGCACTTTAAGAGTTTAATAGTGTGGGCTGGCTCCTCCCTCTATGCCCTCCTACCAGATTCAGTCTAGAAACTGAGCCCGAGGAGACGGACATACTTCGTAAGAAGGAAATACACAGATGGTGGAGTGATTCACACCAGCTCACACATAACAGAAAACCAAGCTGACCAGCTTGAAACAATTCAGCAACGGCTGAACAACATTACTTAGCCAAGTAACAATGCAGTACTTAACTAAGTAACAAATGCAGGAAAACGAAGCGCTGGGTGGGCGCCCAGCATACTCTACGGACTACGACAAAAGGATTTATTGGTAGGTAATTAAAATCCTATTTTCTCTTACGTCCTAGAGGAAGCTGGGGTCCACATTAGTACCATGGGAATGTACCAAGGCTCCCAGTACGGGAGGGAGAGCGTGGAGTCTCCTGAAGAACCGATTGAACAAACCCTAGGTCCTCAGAGGCCAAAGTATCGAGCTTGTAGAACTTAGCAAACGTGTTCGACCCTGACCAAGTAGCCGCTCGGCAAAGCTGTAAAGCCGAGACACCCCGGGCAGCCGCCCAGGAAGAACCCACTTTACGAGTAGAGTGGGCCTTAACAGATTTTGGACACAGCAGGCCTGTCCTAGAATAAGCATGCTGGATAGTAAACCTGATCCAGCGAGAAATAGTCTGCTTAGAAGCAGGACACCCAACCTTGTTGGGATCATAAAGGACAAACAGAGCGTCTGATTTTTATGTGAAAAGAACTTTTCGTCACAGAATCTTCAAAGCCCTTACAACATCCAAGTATTTTGATGTAACTGAGTAGTCAGTAGCCACTGGCACCACAATAGGTTTATTCATATGAAAAGCCGACACAACCTTCGGAAGAAATTGCCGACGCGTCCTGAGCTCAGCTCTATCTTCATGGAATATCAAGTAGGGGATCTTGCTGTACAATGCACCCAACTCCGACACAAGTCTAGCAGATGCCAATGCCAATAGTGTGACCACCTTCCAAGTAAGAAACTTGACCTCAACCTCCTGTTAAGGTTCAAACCAATCCGACTGCTGGAACTGCAGCACCACGTTAAGATCCCAAGGTGCCATAGGAGGCACAAAGGGAGGCTGGATGTGCAAAACCCCTTTCAAGAAAGTCTGAATCTCAGGGAGGACCGCCAATTGTTTCTGGAAGAAAATGGACAAGGCCCAAATCTGGACTTTTATGGAGCACAAACGCAGGCCCACATCCACACCTGCTTGCAGAAAGAGGAGAAACCGCCCTAGTTGAAACTCCACCATAGGAAACTTCTTGGATTCACACCAAGACACGTACTTTCTCCAAATTCGATGGTAGTGTTTAGACGTTACTCCTTTCCTAGCCTTCATCAGGGTAGGAATAACTTTGTTCGGAATGCCCTTCCGAGTGAAGATCTGGTGTTCAACCTCCATGCCGTCAAACGTAGTCGTGGTAAGTCTTGATAAGCGAACAACCCCTGTTGCAGAAGGTCCTCTCGAAAAGGAAGAGGCCTCGGATCTTCCAGCAGTAACTCCAGAAGATCCGCATACCAAGCCCTTCTTGTCCAGTCCGGAGCAATGATGATCGCCTGAACTCTTGATCTTTTGATTAGTTAAGAGAATCCATGGGATGAGTGGAAGTGGAGGGAACACATAAACTGACTGGAACACCCACGGAGTTACCAGGGCGTCTCGACCTGGAACAGTACCTCCAAAGCTTCTTGTTGAGGCGGGAAGCCATCAGGTCTATTTGAGGTACGCCCCAAATACTTGTCACCTCTGCGAACACCTTTGGTCGGAGGCCCCACTCTCCTAAATGAAGATCATGTCTGCTGAGGAAGTCCGCTTCCCAGTTGTCCACACCCGGAATGAAGATTGCTGGCAGCGCCACCGCGTATTTTTCCGCGCAGAGGAGGATTCTTGTTACCTCTGACATTGCAGCTCTGCTCTTCGTTCCGCCTTATCAGTTTATGTAGGCCACAGTCGTTACATTGTCCGACTGAACTTGAATGGCCAAATCTTTCAGAAGGTGCCGCTTGTAGAAGACCGTTGTACACGGCCCTTAGTTCCAGAATGTTTATTGGAAGGATGGATTCCAGACTTGACCACCTTCCTTGGAAGTTTTCCCCTTGGGTAACTGCTCCCCAACCCCTGAGACTTGCATCCGTGGTTAGGAGGATCCAATTCGGAATCCCGAACCTGCGGCCCTCTAGGAGGTGAGAGGTTTGCAGCCATCAGAGGAGCGAGATTCTGGCTTTCAGTGACAGACAAATTCTCTGGTGCATGTAAAGATGAGATCCCGACCATTTGTCCAGGAGATCCAGTTGGAAAGACTGTGCATGATTTCTTCCGTACTGTAGAGCCTCGTAGGAGGCAACCATCTTCCCCAGAAGGCGAATGCACTGATGAACCGATACCCGGGTTGGCTTCAGGACATCCCGGACCATTGTTTGTATCACCAACGATTTCTCCTCCGGCAAAAACACCCTCTGTACTTCCGTGTCGAGGATCATCCCCAGGAAGGACAGTCTCCTTGTCGGCTTCAGATGCGACTTCCTGGAAGACGCTTTTATCAGCAGATCGTCCACATCAGGAATTATGTTCACACCCTGCTTGCGGAATAGTAGCATCATCTCCGCCATGACCTTGGTGAACACCCTCTGTGCCGTGGAGAGGCCAAACGGCAGTGCCTGGAACGGATAGTGACAGTCCAGCAGCGCAAATCTTAGATAAGCCTGGTGAGGCGGCAAGATCGGAATGTGAAGGTATGCATCCTTGATATCCAGGGATACTAGAAATTCCCCCTCTTCCAGACCTGAGATCACCGCTCTCAGAGACTCTTGAATTTGAATTCCCTCAAATAAGGATTCAACGACTTTAGGTTTAATATTGGCCTGACCGAACCATCTTGTTTCGGTACCACAAACAGGTTTGAGTAGTAACCTATGTCTTTCAGATGAGGTGGAACTGGAACAATGACATTTGCCTTTTCCATTTTTTGAATGGCTTCCTGTAGGATATCCCTTTCTGTCAGCAAAGCTGGTAAGCCTGATTTGAAGAACCTGTGAGGTGGGAGCTCTTGAAACTCCAGTCTGTACCCCTAGATAACAATATCTTGTACCCAGGGATCTATGCCTGATGACGCCCAGACATGACTGAAAATTTCTTAATCTTGCGCCCATCTGCCCGATCTCCAGGCAGGGAGGTCCACCATCATGCCGAGGATTTTGAGGAAACAGAACCAGGTTTCTGTTCCTGGGAACCTGTTGGTGCAGGTTTTCTGGATTTCCCCCGACCTCCTCTAAAGAAAGTGGAACAGGGTTTTGACTTTTTAACTTTTGCGGTCCGAAAGACGTAGGATAAGATTTCCTAGTAGGCGGTGTTGCTGAGGGAAGAAATGTTGACTTACCCGCAGTTGCCGTGTAGATCCATGCATCTAACGCTTCCCCAAACAGAGCCTGAACTTTAAAGGGCAGGTTCTCCACACTCTTCTTGGATTCCGCATCTGCAGACCATTGGCGCAGCCAGAGTCCCCTGCGTGCCGAGACAACAATGGAAGAAGCCCTTGCATTAAGATGGCCAAGGTCCTTCAAAGCCTCCACCATGAAACCTGCAGAGTCCTGTATGTGACGCAAGAACAATTCAATGTCACTTCTATCCATAGAATCTAATTCCTCTAGTAATCTGCCTGACCACTGTACTATGGCTTATCCACTATCCATGCACAAGCAATAGTGGGTCTTAACGCTACGCCAGTAGCTGTGTATAATGATTTGAGCGTAGTCTCAATCTTACGGTCAGCCGGCTCTTTTAAAGCGGTGGACCCAGGGACAGGTAAAACCACTTTTTTTAGACAACCTACTACAGGCGGGATTTCCCACTTTTTCCTGTCCTCCTCAGGGAAAGGAAAAGCAATGAGAACCCTTTTTGGTATCTGCATTTTTTTTCTCTGGGTTTTCCCAGGATTTTTCAAACAATGCGTTTAATTCCTTAGACGCAGGGAATGTAAGGGAGGATTTCTTATTGTCAATAAAAACGAGTTTTATGGTAAGAACTTAACTTTGTTAAAACTCTTTCTGCGAGGTACACTGGGCTCCACAAGGATAGACATTGGGGGTGTAGCGTAGGATCTTGATCCGAAGCACCAACAGGCTCAAAAGCTTTGACCTTCTTCCCAAGATGCATAGCGCCGCCTCCTATATCACCCTGCCTCCGTGCACAGGAGCTCAGTTTTGTTAACCAGGCCAATGCAGTAGCAAGTAAAAGAGATGACAACTGCCAGTTGCCACAAACACCACACTCTCACGACAGGAGAAGCGTCAGCGGCTAATGCCATACCAACCCAAAGAAGCTAAGTGCGTCAGGGTGAGCGTCTTGTGGAGCCCAGTGTACCTCGCAGAAAGAGTTTTAACAAATGTAAGTTCTTACCATAAAACTCGTTTTCTGCTGCGGGGTACACTGGGCTCCACAAGGATAGACATTGGGGATGTCCTAAAGCAGTTCCTTATGGGAGGGGACGCACTGTAGCGGGCACAAGAACCCGGCGTCCAAAGGAAGCATCCTGGGAAGCGGTGGTATCGAAGGCATAGAACCTAATGAACATGTTCACTGAGGACCACGTAGCCGCCATGCACAATTGTTCAAGGGTCGCACCACGGCGGGCCGCCCAAGAAGGTCCAACAGACCGAGTAGAATGGGCCGTAATGTGAGCAGGAGCTGACAGACCAGCTCTCACATATGCATGTGCAATCACCATTCTAATCCATCAGGCCAAAGTCCGCTTGTGAGCAGGACAGCCCCGTTTGTGAAATCCAAAACAGAATAAAGAGAGAATCAGATTTCCGAACAGAAGCAGTTCTCTTCACATAGATACGGAGAGCCCGTACCACATCCAAAGACCGCTCTTTGGAAGACAGATCAGGAGAAACAAGTGCCGGAACCACAATCTCCTGGGTAAGGTGGAACGAATTAACTGTGAAATATCAGATATGGGGAACTACAAGACAAGGCACCCAAATCCGACACTCTTCTAGCTGATGCAATAGCCAGCAGAAACACCACCTTAAGGGAAAGGCCACTTAAGATCAGCTGAACCAAGAGTTTCAAACGGAGACTCTTGTAACGCCTCCAAAACCACCTACAAGTCTCAAGGAGCCACAGGCGGGACATAGGGAGGTTGGATACGCAACACACCCTGTACATCAGGTAAGGTCGCAATTTTTCTCTGAAACCACACCGACAAAGCAGATATTTGAACCTTGAGGGAGGCCAGACGCAGGCCTAAATCCAGGCCCTGCTGAAGAAAAGCCAACAACTTGGCTATACTAAACTTGGAAGCGTCATAATCGCTAGATGCGCACCAAACAAAGTAAGAATGTCAGACCCTATAGTAAATCCGAGCCGAAGCCGGTTTCCGGGCCCTCAACATAGTTTGAATGACCGCCTCAGAAAACCCTTTAGCCCTTAAGACGGAAGCTTCAAGAGCCACGCCGTCAAAGACAGCCGGGCTAGGTCCTGGTAGACACAGGGGCCCTGAACGAGGAGGTCTGGGCGTTGTGGAAGTAGAATTGGACGCTCTGACGATAGGCCTTGCAGGTCTGAGAACCAGTGCCGTCTGGGCCACGCTGGAGCTATGAGAAGCTATGAGAATACCTTTTTCTTGCTTGAACTTCCAAATTACCCTGAGCAGGAGTGACACCGGAGGGAACACGTACGGCAGTCGAAACCTCCAGGGTACCGCCAGCGCATCCACGAATGCTGCTTGAGGATCCCTTGTCCTTGCTCCGAAGACTGGAACCTTGTGATTGTGTCGAGACGTCATCAGATCTACGTCTGGATGGCTCCACCTTTCCAATAGGAGTTGAAACACTTCTGGATGGAGGCCCCACTCGCCGGCATGCACGTCCTGACGACTGAGAAAGTCCGCTTCCCAATTCAGGACTCCCGGAATGAATATTGCCGATATGGCCGGTAGATGGCGTTCTGACCACTGTAGAATCCGTGAGACTTCCTTCATTGCTAGGCGGCTTCGAGTGCCACCTTGATGATTTATGCAAGCCACTGTGGAGGCGTTGTCCGACTGTACTTGAACAGGACGGTTCTGAATTAAATCCTGGGCTAGGTTCAAGGCATTGAAGACCGCCCGCAACTCCAGAATATTGATCGAGAGGAGGGACTCCTTCTTGGTCCACCGCCCCTGAAGGGAGTGTTGCTCTAGCACCGCGCCCCAACCTCTTAGACTGGCATCTGTCAACAGGACCCAGTCGGATATCCAGAACGGACGGCCCCTCCACAACCGTTGGTCCCGGAGCCACCAGAGCAGCGACAGACGGACCTCCGGAGTCTATGAGATAATTTGAGACCTGATCCGGTGAGGCAGGCCGTCCCATTTGGCTAGAATCAGCCTCTAGAGAGGGCGAGAGTGAAATTGAGCGTACTCCACCATGCCGAATGCCGACACCATGAGGCCCAGCACCTGCATCGCCGAATGTATCGACACTTGCGGACGAGATAGGAAGCAACGAATCCTGTCCTGAAGTTACAGGACTTTCTCCTGAGACAGGAACAACCGCTGGTTGTGAGTGTCCAATAGTGCTCCCAGATGCACCATGCTCTGAGCAGGGATCAGGGATGACTTCTTCCAGTTGATGAGCCACCCGTGGGCTTGCAGAAACCGGACCGTCACATCTAGATGACGCAGGAGAAGTTCTGGGGAATTTACCAGGATTAACAAGTCGTCCAAATACGGCAGTATCCTGACCCCTTGACGGCGGAGTATCACCGTCATCAACGCCATGACTTTTGTAAAGATTCACAGAGCCGTTGTTAAACCAAAAGGTAACGCACGAAACTGGTAATGGTAGTTGCCAATCGCAAATCTCAGGTATTGCTGATGTGACACTGCTATAGGAATATGCAGGTAAGCATCCTGTATATCCAGGGAGACCATGAAGTCCACAGGTTCCAAGGCCAGTACTATAGAGTGAAAGGTTTCCATCCGGAACCTGGAAACCTTCACAAACCTGTTCAATGCCTTGAGGTTGTGAATGGGCCGGGAGGACCCATTCGGTTTCGGGACTAAAAACAGCGGAGAATAGTACCCCCGGCCCCTCTGCGCAAGAGGCACCTGTACTACGACTCCTGTATCCAGGAGGGTCTGTACCACCGAATGTAGAGTGTTTGCCTTTGTCTTGTCCAATGGGACATCTGTCTGGCAAAATCGATGAGGGGGTCAGTTTTTGAAGGCTATGGAGTAACCTCGAGTGACGACTTCCCGTACCCAGGCATCTGAAGTGGTCTTCAAACATTCCTGGGTATACCCTAGAAGCCGTCCCCTTTTGGGCTTAGGTTTACCAGGTTTGGAAGTGCGGACCTGCTTGTTGTACGCCTGACCTTTTGCTTTACCTGAAGGATGAAAGGGGCGAAAGGAAGTACCTTTAGCCTTCGACACAGAAGGAGCAGTACTTGGCAGAAAGGCAGTTTTGGCAGTAGCCAAGTCAGCCACAATCTTATTTAAATCCTCCCCAAACAGAATATCTCCCTTAAAAGGGATTACCTCCAGGGTTTTTCTAGAGTCCAGATCTGCAGACCAGGATCTCAGCCACAATATCCGGCGACCCAGGACTGACGTAGTAGAGGCCTTGGCTGCCAGGATACCGGCATCAGAAGCCGCATCTTTAATATAACGAGAAGCTGTGACAATATAAGACAAGCATTGTCTAGCATGGTCAGAGGAGATTTCAGCATCTAACTTCAAGGCCCATGCTTCAATGGCCTCTGCATCCCAAGTAGCGGCAATAGTGGGCCTTTGTGCAGCACCCGTGAGGGTGTAAATCGCTTTCAGACAACCCTCCACACGTTTATCCGTAGGCTCTTTTAGAGATGTGACGGTGGTGACCGGTAGAGCTGAGGAAACCACCATCCTAGCCACATGTGAGTCCACTGAAGGAGGCGTTTCACAATTCTTAAGACACCTCCGGCACGAGGGGATAGCGAGCCAGCATCTTCTTTTGAGGCACAAACTTCGTACCCGGGTTTTCCCAGGGTTCCTAATGTATATCAATTAGGTGGTCAGAGTGAGGTAAAACTTGAATAATCACTTTCTGACGCTTGAACCTATCTGGTTTCTTAGGAGGAACGGATGGCTCGGGATCATCCGTAATCTGTAAAATTAACTTAATAGCCTCCAAAAGATCAGGAACATCCACATGTGAACCACCCTCCCCATCAGCCGTATCAGAGTCAGAACCTGTGGGGTCAGTGTAAGTGCCGTCTTCATCCGACGAGGTGTCAGTGACAGCAGTGGATTGTGAGGAGACAAGCGCTCGCTTAGACGACACCTTGGACGTAGGCGAGCGACGGTCAGACTTTTTAGTAGTCAGGGACTGGTTCAACGTCTTTATTTGAGCAGATAAATCGTCCGCCTATGGCGGGTTAGCTGCAGGGACCACAAACGGTTGCAACGGCATTGGGGGTCCCATAGGGGGTGTTAGTTTATGAACTAGCGTATGCAGAAGCGTGGAAAAAGCGGCCCACGGCGGGTCATTATTTGCCCCCGTTGCCACCATCCCACTGGGGGGCAAGGAGCCCCCAGAACCAGAGCCCAAAGCTGCTATATTCTCCTCATAGGTATTTGCGGCTTCAGCAACACCGACAGTGTGTTCAGCCCCAGAACCGTTACCCTCAGAAGCAGACATGATATAACTTGCAGTATCAGGTAACACAGTACAATTTGTCAGCAGCACAATACCTCTAGCCCAAACCCCTGCGCAGTGTAGTCAGCACCAGCAGAGATAAAGGAGAGATATGTTGACTAAATCACAGAGAAAAGTACGTAATACAGAATATCTTTGTGAAAATCCTATATTAGATAAAACCTGACGCACCAAGCCCCCTCAGGTTATAGAATATAGGGATAGCAGGTTGAGTGAAAGACACGAAATGGACACCACTCAGCTATCAAATGCACACACAAATAGTCAGTCTGTACAATGCAGAGGTTATTACTAACAATAATACTGCACTGGCCTAGCTTACACAGCTATACAACAATAGATATAACAGTACACAGTAAGAACTGGATGTATATCACAGGGTAATTGTACTAGGAAACCCTGACTAAGTGCACTCTTTCTTAACTAACACTGACTAAAAAAGGCAGGTAGAACACTTAAGTGTCTTGTAAAGTCACAGCACTGACAACCAGGCGGCTTTACATAGGAGGATTTGCCCAAGCATTCCCAGGAACAGTGAGCTGAGGGATAATGGCGCCGCAGACACTGCCAGGGAGTGAGGGAGAGACAGATATTCAGCTCCAGGGCAGGAACATTTGCAGAAAGTGGCTGCCTGGGGCTGGGGGAGGGGCTCCAGGTCTAAGCCTTATCCCCTCTGTTGACAAAACCACCGGGTACTGCGGGCTACTTGTAAAAAAATAAGATTTTACTCACCGGTAAATCTATTTTTCGTAGTCCGTAGTGGATGCTGGGCACTCCGAAAGGACCATGGGGAATAGCGGCTCCGCAGGAGACTGGGCACAACTAAAGAAAGCTTTTAGGTCACCTGGTGTGCACTGGCTCCTCCCACTATGACCCTCCTCCAAGCCTCAGTTAGGACACTGTGCCCGGACGAGCTGACATAATAAGGAAGGATTTTGAATCCCGGGTAAGACTCTTACCAGCCACACCAATCACACTGTATAACTCGTGATACTATACCCAGTTAAACAGTATGAAAAACAACTGAGCCTCTCAACAGATGGCTCAACAATAACCCTTTAGTTAACAGTAACTATGTACAAGTTTTGCAGACAATCCGCACTTGGGACGGGCGCCCAGCATCCACTACGGACTACGAGAAATAGATTTACCGGTGAGTAAAATCTTATTTTCTCTGACGTCCTAGTGGATGCTGGGAACTCCGAAAGGACCATGGGGATTATACCAAAGCTCCCAAACGGGCGGGAGAGTGCGGATGACTCTGCAGCACCGAATGAGAGAACTCAAGGTCCTCCTCAGCCAGGGTATCAAATCTGTAGAATTTTGCAAACGTGTTTGCCCCTGACCAAGTAGCAGCTCGGCAAAGTTGTAAAGCCGAGACCCCTCGGGCAGCAGCCCAAGATGAGCCCACCTTCCTTGTGGAATGGGCTTTTACCGATTTAGGATGCGGCAGTCCAGCCGCAGAATGCGCCTGCTGAATTGTGCTACAAATCCAGCGAGCAATAGTCTGCTTAGAAGCAGGAGCACCCAGCTTGTTGGGTGCATACAGGATAAATAGCGAGTCAGTTTTCCTGACTCCAGCCGTCCTGGAAACATAATTTTTCAAGGCTCTGACTACGTCCAGCAACTTGGAATCCTCCAAGTCCCTAGTAGCCGCAGGCACCACAATAGGTTGGTTCAAGTGAAAAGCTGATACCACCTTAGGGAGAAACTGAGGACGAGTCCTCAATTCTGCCCTATCCATATGGAAAATCAGATAAGGGCTTTTACATGACAAAGCTGCCAATTCTGACACACGCCTGGCCGAAGCCAAGGCCAACAACATGACCACTTTCCACGTGAGATATTTTAGATCCACGGTTTTAAGTGGCTCAAACCAATGTGATTTTAAGAAACTCAACACCACGTTGAGATCCCAAGGTGCCACTGGAGGCACAAACGGGGGCTGAATATGCAGCACTCCCTTCACAAACGTCTGAACTTCAGGTAGTGAAGCCAGTTCTTTCTGGAAGAAAATCGACAGAGCCGAGATCTGTACCTTAATGGAGCCTAATTTCAGGCCCATAGACACTCCTGCTTGTAGGAAATGCAGAAATCGACCTAGTTGAAATTCCTCTGTTGGGGCCTTTTTGGCCTCACACCAAGCAACATATTTCCGCCATATGCGGTGATAATGCTTTGCAGTTACATCTTTCCTGGCTTTAATCAGCGTAGGAATGACTTCCTCCGGAATGCCCTTTTCCTTCAGGATCCGGCGTTCAACCGCCATGCCGTCAAACGCAGCCGCGGTAAGTCTTGGAACAGACAGGGCCCCTGCTGCAGCAGGTCCTGTCTGAGCGGCAGAGGCCATGGGTCCTCTGAGATCATCTCTTGAAGTTCCGGGTACCACGCTCGTCTTGGCCAATCCGGAACCACGAGTATTGTTCTTACTCCTCGTTTTCTTATTATTCTCAGTACCCTTGGTATGAGAGGCAGAGGAGGGAACACATAAACTGACTGGTACACCCACGGTGTCACCAGAGCGTCCACAGCTATCGCCTGAGGGTCCCTTGACCTGGCGCAATATCTCTCTAGTTTTTTGTTTAGGCGGGACGCCATCATGTCCACTTGTGGACGTTCCCATCGATTTACAATCAGCGTGAAGACTTCTGGATGAAGTCCCCACTCTCCCGGGTGGAGGTCGTGCCTGCTGAGAAAATCTGCTTCCCAGTTGTCCACTCCCGGAATGAACACTGCTGACAGTGCTAGTACGTGATTTTCCGCCCATCGGAGAATCCTTGTGGCTTCTGCCATTGCCATCCTGCTTCTTGTGCCGCCCTGTCGATTTACATGGGCGACTGCCGTGATGTTGTCTGACTGGATCAGTACTGGCTGGTGTAGAAGCAGGGATTTTGCCTGACTTAGGGCGTTGTAAATGGCCCTTAGTTCCAGAATATTTATGTGTAGGGAAGTCTCCTGACTCGACCATAGTCCTTGGAAGTTTCTTCCCTGTGTGACTGCCCCCCAGCCCCGAAGGCTGGCATCCGTGGTCACCAGGACCCAGTCCTGTATGCCGAATCTGCGGCCCTCTAGAAGATGAGCACTCTGCAGCCACCACAGCAGAGACACCCTGGTTCTTGGAGACAGGGTTATTAGGCGATGCATCTGAAGATGCGATCCGGACCATTGGTCCAACAGGTCCCACTGAAAGATTCTGGCATGGAACCTGCCGAAAGGAATTGCTTCGTAAGAAGCCACCATCTTTCCCAGGACCCGCGTGCAGTGATGCACCGATACCTGTTTCGGTTTCAGGAGGTCTCTGACTAGAGATGACAGCTCCTTGGCTTTCTCCTCCGGGAGAAACACTTTTTTCTGGACTGTGTCCAGGATCATACCCAGGAACAGTAGACGTGTCGTCGGAACCAGCTGTGATTTTGGAATATTCAGAATCCAACCGTGCTGGTGTAGCACCTCCTGAGATACTGCTACTCCCACCAACAACTGCTCCTTGGACCTCGCCTTTATTAGGAGATCGTCCAAGTACGGGATAATTAAAACTCCCTTTCTTCGAAGGAGTATCATCATTTCCGCCATTACTTTGGTAAACACTCTCGGTGCCGTGGAGAGTCCAAACGGCAGCGTCTGGAATTGGTAATGGCAATCCTGTACCACAAATCTGAGGTACTCCTGGTGAGGATAGTAAATGGGGACATGCAGGTAAGCATCCTTGATGTCCAGGGATACCATGTAATCCCCCTCGTCCAGGCTTGCAATAGCCGCCCTGAGCGATTCCATCTTGAACTTGAATTTTTTTATGTATGTGTTCAAGGATTTCAAATTTAAAATGGGTCTCACCGAACGTCCGGTTTCGGTACCACAAACAGTGTGGAATAGTAACCCCGTCCTTGTTGAAGTAGGGGCACCTTGACTATCGCCTGCTGGGAATACAGCTTTTGAATTGCCTCTAGCACAGCCTCCCTGCCTGAGGGAGTTGTCGGCAAGGCAGATTTTAGGAACCGGTGGGGTGGAGGCGCCTCGAATTCCAGTTTATACCCTTGAGATACTATTTGCAGGATCTAGGCATCCACCTGTGAGCGAGCCCACTGATCGCTGAAAATTTTGAGGCGGCCCCCCACCGTACCTGGCTCCGCCTGTGGAGCCCCACCGTCATGCGGCGGACTTGGAAGAAGCGGGGGAGGATTTTTGCTCCTGGGAACCTGCTGTTTGTTGCAGCCTTTTTCCCCTACCTCTGCCTCTGGACAGAAAGGACCCGCCTTTTCCACGCCTGTTTTTCTGAGTCCGAAAGGACTGTACCTGATAAAACGGCGCCTTTTTAGGCTGTGAGGGAACATGGGGTAAAAATGCTGACTTCCCAGCAGTTGCTGTGGAAACTAGGTCCGAGAGACCATCCCCGAATAACTCCTCACCCTTATAAGGCAAAACTTCCATGTGCCTTTTTGAATCTGCATCCCCTGTCCACTGGCGAGTCCATAAGCCTCTCCTAGCAGAAATGGACAGTGCACTTATTTTAGATGCCAGCCGGCAGATCTCCCTCTGTGCATCTCTCATGTATAAGACTGAGTCTTTTATATGCTCTATGGTTAGCAGAATAGTGTCCCTGTCTAGGGTGTCAATATTTTCTGACAGGGAATCTGACCACGCAGCGGCAGCACTGCACATCCATGCTGACGCAATAGCAGGTCTAAGTATAATGCCTGAGTGTGTATATACAGACTTCAGGATAGCCTCCTGCTTTCTATCAGCAGGTTCCTTGAGGGCGGCCGTATCCGAAGACGGTAGTGCCACCTTTTTAGACAAACGTGTGAGCGCTTTATCCACCCTAGGTGGTGTCTCCCAACGTGACCTATCCTCTGGCGGGAAAGGGATTGCCATTAGTAACTTCTTAGAGATTACCAATCTTTTATCAGGGAAAGCCCACGCTTCTTCACACACTTCATTTAATTCTTCTGATGGGGGAAAGACTACGGGTAGTTTTTTCTCCCCAAACATAATACCCTTTTTAGTGGTACCTGGGTTTATATCAGAAATTTGTAACACCTCTTTCATTTCTTCAATCATGCAACGAATGGCCTTAGTGGACATTAGACTAGACTCATCGTCGTCGACACTGGTGTCAGTATCCGTGTCGACATCCGCGTCTGCCATCTGAGGTAGCGGGCGTTTTAGAGCCCCCGATGGCCTTTGAGACGCCTGGACAGGCACGAGCTGAGAAGCCGGCTGTCCCGCATTTGGCATGTCGTCAAATTTCTTGTGTAAGGAGTCGACACGTGCACGCAATTCCTTCCATAAGTCCATCCACTCAGGTGTCTGCCCCGCAGGGGGTGACATCCCTTCTATAGGCATCTGCTCCGCCTCCACATCATTATCCTCATCAAACATGTCGACACAGCCGTACCGACACACCGCGCACACACAGGGAATGCTCTAACAGAGGACAGGACCCACAAAAGCCCTTTGGGGAGACAGAGTGAGAGTATGCCAGCACACACCAGAGCGCTATATAATGCAGGGACTAACTGAATTATGTCCCCTATAGCTGCTGTTCTATATACTGCGCCTACCCGCAAAGTTCCCACCATTGAAAGTAATGGAGCGGCTTTGCGATGCGCTGTCACAGCACAGACAGCGAACAGCCAATCAGGTGAGCGCCACGGAAGTAGCGCTTCCTGATTGGCTGAAGGGACTTCAGTGACAGGAGTCACGTGATGTCCCGGCATTCGGGGAAAGGGGTCTGATGTGAAAGCATTGGACCCTTTTCAGTCCGGTATGGAGCGGGTATTTGCGTTTTGTTTTTTTTACAAGTACGTGGATTATCTCTCTGGACGTGGATTTATCTCTGGACGCTGGAAGGTGAGTATAATTTTTTCACAGGTACCCTCGGATCGTCGGAGACCGTGGCAGTCGGCATGTCAACATAGGTAAGTATGTGTGTGTCGGTAGTGTGTAATAAAGTTTTACTATCAAGGTGTCTGTGTCCTGTTTTTATTTGGGTATTTTTTTTCCAGTAGTACTACAGGTACCAGCGGGCCCGTTTTTCTCCCGCATGCTGGTACTTGTGGTTCTCCAAGTACCAGCTTGCGGGGGAGGCTTGCTGGGACTTGTAGTACTACTGTAAAAAACAATATCTTTTTATGATCACAAAAGGCTATCAGCCCCCCCATCCGCAGCCCATTGGATGGGGGGGGACAGCCTCGGGCTTCACCCCTGGCCCTTGGGTGGCTGGGGGGGGGGACCCCTTGATTGAAGGGGTCCCCACTCCCCCAGGGTACCCCGGCCAGGGGTGACTAGTTGGATATTTAATGCCACGGCCGCAGGGCACGGCATAAAAGTGACCCCCGGCTGTGGCATTATCTGTCCAGCTAGTGGAGCCCGATGCTGGTGTTAAAAATACGGGGGACCCCTACTCTTTTTGTCCCCCGTATTTTTGGCACCAGCACCAGGCGCAGAGCCCGGTGCTGGTTTTAAAAATACGGGGGATCCATGCCCAATTTTTCCCTGCATTTTTAGAACCAGGACCAGCTCGAAGAGCCCGAGGCTGGTTATGCTTTGGAGGGGGGACCCCACGCCATTTTTTTTCCGGGATTTTCCCGTTTTTTCAAATCGCGGCAAAATCCGCCAAATCGGCCGATTTTCGCCCGCGGTTCTGGCGAATCCGTTTTTCATTGAATATGGTGAATTCCGGCAGCCACCTGCCAGAATTCACCTGGCGAATTGAGTCGGAAAAAAAACGGCGAAAAATTGCCGCGATTCGCCGTGAATTGCATATACCCCTTAGAACGGTTAATGACAATTGGTTCCAGCGACATTAGTTCCAGCATTTATTACTCATGCCTCATCTAGGTTTTGGTTTCCTGGTATGGAGGAGGAGAGCTAAAATCTCCAACCCTGCTTTTGATATATGGAAGTAGCAACAAGTATCCCCCAAACCCCCCCCAACCCCAGCTTGCACAGGTACGTCAAATGGACCATCAGCACTTGAGGATAAACCACCTTAGAAATGTATAAAAACACTGCACTTACATATACTTGCCTTCCTCAGCTAAGAAAGAAAACACACAGAAGGGCAGGAGGAGTTACATTATACACCCTCTGGAGTGATTCTTTAATCTTACTTCTACTCCGCTAACTGAATAAACACATATTGTAGAAAGGGGAAACATTAATGCAATAAATAAATAAATATATAAATAAACTAATAAACTTACACTTAAAAGCAATGATGACAGGAGATGAAGAGTCAATATTACTTCCTTTATCATCCTTCCATTGAGATGATTTAAAATCATGTTTGCATTTCTTTAACACTCCACATCCTAATTCCAGAAAACAAATGTTTTAGCTCATAATTTACAAGTGACATTACATGCTGCTAGGAAAATACGATTTTAAATACCTACCAGTAAATCCTTTTCTCGTAGTCCATAAGGGATACTGGGTACTTAGGGGGTCATTCCGAGTTGATCGCTCGCTAGCAGTTTTTAGCAGTCATACAAATGTTAAGCCGCCGCCCTCTGGGAGTGTATATTAGCTTAGCAGAAGTGCGAACGAAAGGATCGCAGAGCGGCTACAAAAAAATAAAAATAAATTGTGCAGTTTTAGAGTAGCTCCAGACCTACTCAGCGCTTGCGATCACTTCAGACTGTTCAGTTCCGGATTTGACGCCACAAACACGCCCTGCGTTCTCCCAGCCACGCCTGCGTTTTTCCTGGCACGCCTGCGTTTTTTCGAACACTCCCTGAAAACGGCCAGTTGACACCCAGAAACGCCCACTTCATGTCAATCACTCTGCGGTCAGCAGTGCGACTGAAAAACTTCGCTACACCTTGTGTGAAACTGCATCGGCCGTTGTGAAAGTACGTCGCACGTGCACATTGCGCAGAAGTGCCGTTTTTAGCATCACCGCTGCGCAGCTAACATTTTCAGCTAGCGATCAACTCGGAATGACTCCCTTAGTACGATGGGGTATAGATAGGTATGGCAAATTTCTTCAACTGGGTGTGCTGGTTCCTTCCCTTTATGCTCCCTCCCACAGGCAGTTATAGGTAAAATAGTGCCCAAAGGAGAATGGACTGTCAAAGTCGAAAAATATTGCAGAACACACAGCACGTATAAAATACACACATATGCCCACTGCGCGTGCACTTGTTCCGCCGTGCGTGCACATATCCGCAATTTGCGTATGGTCGCTCCTGCGGCCCTGCGCGTGGTATGGGTATTTACGACGGAGTTTGTGAATGCATGGAGAGCTATCAAAACATTACATATTTAATCCAAATAGTGCACAATGTACACATACAGATGTGTCCACTTACATCTTTGCTTTTTTACATATTTGGCACAACATGCAAAACACGGCTAAGCTGTTTTTCACGAGTATCGAGTGGATGAATTTTAAACATTTTTGTTTGCCATAATAGAATATGTATAAAGTAATATATTAAAGAAGCAAATTAAGAAAAATCAGAAGGCATGGCTAAATCTCTGAGTCTATGGCATGCAAAACTGTGCCATACATGGCGGGATATAGCAAAGATGTATGTGGACACATCTGTAGTCTCCTTGCACCACATCAGAAAGTTATAGCTGTTTAAATGGTTGCAGAACAAAGGGATTCACCTTTACATGATAGTAGGGGACAGACTAAGGTTATAAGGTAGTGTTTGGTATCCAGGTGTAGGGTATTTTAAGGGTGTTTTGAGGAAGATCTCATGTTCCTGCGGATAGTTATGTGCAGAAGCAGAATATAGATATAAACTGTATTTACTGTATATTATGTATGCGGCGGGAATCCAGAGGAGACCATCCACAAGAGCAGTTGAGAAAGACATCGCCCACCTTTTCAAATCAACCTATGACCTCTCCTGTACTGTAAAGGTGCATCCCTGTGTCCAATGGACAAAGGGATTACAGTATCCATTGTATTGCTTTTGGAAGTATTGTATAAAAAGCCTGTTGCAGCCTGGCCGGGCACAAGACTCTCAACGTTATCAACCTGATAGCGGAGGACCGGACCGGGAGGCGCATGCGAATATTCTCACGTATGTACATTGACTGTAGCCATTTACTCTGTTGTATTGTAGTGCATAATTTGTATTGTTAACCCCCTTTCAGAAATATTACTCTGTGGTGTCGGAACCCAGTGATTAACTACAAATCGGTGTTGTGTCCTCTTTTCCCTGCTAGGGTTTAAAGTGTATTACATTGACTAACTGTATAAGGTTTAAAAGTGTATTAATTGGGTGTGTACGCGCTGCGTGTACTTTGTACCCCCAGCGCGGCGTTTGTACGCAGAGTCCGTACATGATACGGGACTCATTACGCAAATAGCGTAAAAGGTACGTAGAGTGCATATTAAGTCTAGCGGCCGCAGCGGCTCCATGGTAAAAGTGTGTTTACAGGTATAGCTTTAGGTTTTAAGATAATATCGACATTATCAATTGGGGCCATCGTCCGGTTTTTCCACATAGCCGCAGCCTAGCAGGTTAAAGCAGACTTTATCTATCAGCAAAGGGCGGACAGGTATCCTACGTAAACCTTTTTCTGGCCGCTGGATACACTGGAAACCCTATTTTATTGCCGATTAGATGGCGTCTGCTCTGCATGGTTTGTAGGGATGCTGGTGGGACCCATAGAGTAAATACGCAAAGCTATTTAAAAAGTCTGTGAATTTCTGTTTGGCGCCAAATGCGCACACAACACAAGCGTACACCTGTACTCTGTATACCTGCTCACATTGTTGCCATAAGTACTGATTACTAGATTTATTTAGACCTGTGCGGAGAAATTTGTTGCTATTTAGTTAAAATATAGAATAAATATTAAGGAAGTAAACGTAAAACACAAACACAGTCTGGCCTAGTTAAAAAGGTTTATACAGAAAGAAACTGCGTTGTGTTAAGTGAGCGATTATAGGTAATATCGCTTACATTTATAGAAGTGTGGGATTTGTACTATTGCGGACGTACGATTTTTGTAAAAGTGTCTCGGACAAAGTACGGGACTGCGTACGCAACGTAAATACATACACACGGTCGCGTGTTTACGCAACGTACGTAAGGGTACGACCGCTAAGTACAAATTACACAATAGCACTGTTTAGTTTAGGGGCGGGACAGTAGCCACGCTACATTAGCACAAATTGCTCGGTTTCCACGATTTAGTTTAAATAAAACCTTTTTTACTGTATTGCCTCTGGGAGTAAAGCTGTTTATCTGAATGAAAGATAATTTTCTGTACAGAAAAACCAAAGTGTATTTGAGTGAGCGAACGTGAGTGAGCAAACGTAATAAAGGTTTAGTGGACCCAGGGAATTCGGGATCCCGTCGAGTGGTACATCAAGTGAGTGGAGACTTGGTGGCGTGAGGCAGCTGACTCATGTTAATATAGATTTAAGTACAAAGGAGCAAGGTAGGCAATTGTGTTAGAGTACCGCGGCCCAGGGGGTTAGCAAAGGTTTACCCATTTAGTTTTGTTGTTTTTTTATACGCTCCGGCTGAGGTTTCACAGCCTGAAAATCGATTCCAGTGGTCGTACGGCAGATAAGTAACAAGTACCTATACGCTGTGCGATTGGACCGCGCGTTCGTGGGTGCAATATTTAGCGCAACGTGATACCCTTTTTACGAGCTTTGCGTAAAATCGCGGTATCATTAGCGCTGTATATAGCATACGCAAGCGTGATTTGTGTATAATAAAGGTTTAGGGAGTTTTCGCTGGTCTCTCTCAGGCAATCTCTAACGGCTTATATTTACTGGAAAGGGTAAGTTATTCCCAGAAACTTCCAGTAAATAGAGGTTACATAGGGCCCTAAATTGGGTACATTGCCTTCGCTATCGACAGTGTATGGTAGTACTGGCCAACGTGGGCGGTGAGCGGGTGCAGAGCGCTCGGAGAACTTTCACCGTTGCCTTATATTGAGTATTTTGGGTTTTTTTGTGGGATTAGCCGAAAGGGTAATACCTGCAAAATATGGGGGCCAGTTGCTCAAGTAATGGACGTTCAACCAGGGTTCAGGTTGACATACCGCGGCACAGGGGGTCAGCGAGGTTCATAATGTGTGAGAAGTATGGACCACATACAGACGTTTCATGCAATGAATGGGAACGTATGACTGCGGGAGATAGGGAACCATTCCCTAAGGTAGGCAGTTTTGAACCAAAGGTATTGCAGAATTTAAGGATTAGGATATGTCTGATAAAATCCCGAAAACAAAGGGTCAGACACACAGATTGTTTAAACTTATGGCAGCAAGATGGTGATATGCAAAGAGAATTAGCTCACGCAGCA
The DNA here is from genome assembly GCF_028390025.1 of Pseudophryne corroboree. Classification (NCBI taxonomy): domain Eukaryota; kingdom Metazoa; phylum Chordata; class Amphibia; order Anura; family Myobatrachidae; genus Pseudophryne; species Pseudophryne corroboree. The sequence continues at coordinate 625,327,949 of NC_086447.1, read as the reverse complement.
GGTTCCAAACCTAGCAGGAAAATGATGGCAACCGCACCACCACCACCGTATATTGTGGGGGAGAAAGTGGCTACAGACAATGGCATATTGGTATCCGATAAGAGTATAGTTGATAAATGTACTAACGCTAACCCTTGCCAGTTGTATCCCATTTTAAATTTTCCTCAGGACTGCGAGCAAGAAGAGCCCAGCACGATATCGGCACTCTCTCTAGCAGCCACCATACAGAATACTCAGGTGGGCACGGCCCAACCAGCAAGAGCAGTAGTAAGGCCCCCTAGCGGAGGGATAAGTGAGGTCGTGTCCACAGGTAAGTAAGGTACCATACATTATGCAGAGACAATAGCACCTCAGATTGTGGAGTCAACTCAGTATGACGTAGTTGAACTAAATCCTGTCAGGGTGATCGCAGTACCCAATGGAAAGACTGACGCTCAGGGAGTAACTCCCGTCAGGAACATTGCCATGCATTGTCCCTGGTCCCGGACAGAATTGAGGGCAATTATGTCAGAATTTCCTGATCCCCGAAAGGATCTAGTCGCATGCCAGAGGTTCATCAAAGAGTTAGGCAACGCCACCGAACCCACAAACAAAGATTGGCGAACAGTGCTACGAGTATGTTTACCTTCCAATATTGACCCCGCGAAATTCATTACTGATTGTAAATTAGACGCAGAAGTACCTCTCACTGATGAGTACACTCAGGAGAATGTACGACAAATCAATCTGCAATTAGGAGTATATTTCCCTACTGTTGTCAAATGGAATAAAATCTTTTTTATAAGACAAAAAGAATGTGAAATGGCATCTGAATATTCCACCGAGCACTGCAGGAAATGGCTAGATACACTGGGATCAAGGACATTAAGGACAATGTACATCACAGGGAGGTAGCTGTGTTAGTATTAATGGACGGGTTAAAAGAGACATTAAGAACAAGGGTACAAACCACTCTACCTAACTGGAGAGGTATCTCGGTGGCTGCATTAAGAGAGTCCGCTATCGAGCACGATCGGAACGTCATTAAGCACAGGGAGTCTCAGGGGGATAAGCTGATGACAGTAAGTATAAATGCTCTTAAAACAAAACCGCATCAGCCAAAACTCCAGACCCCTGATGGTAAGTCACGTGTAGTAGTATGCTATAACTGTCAGAAGGAAGGACATTTTGCACGGAATTGTAGGTATAAAAAACACCCATAAGGTATACCGACCCCCTAGACCAGGATATGAACCACACTATAATACACATAATTGGGATCAGGGATCGCATAGGAGAAGTTATGAGCCACATGCAGGGGAAACAAGGAGGTATCCACCTAGGAGGGACTGGCAGACCTCCGAAAATTCTCAGTTACCCCCCTCACATATGGTAGCTGCCAGTGTGCTGCGGGAGGGTCACAATATACAATAGGGGTTGGGCCACACCTGTAGTCTGCAGCCAGTGAAGTTGATTGCTAGCCTTGGTAGTGAACCTGAGGTCACAGTTGATGTAGCTGGTAGATCATTACCTTTTCTTGTAGATACAGGGGCGGCCAGGTCAGTGTTAAATTCGACGGTAGGTATGAAAACCACGGGTAAAACAATTTCGGCAATGGGAGTAACAGGAATAGTGCAACACTACCCTTTGAGTAGACCAGCGGAGATTACGATAGGGCCTTTGCAGACCAAGCATTCCTTTTTGCTAGCTGCATCAGCTCCGACTAATCTACTTGGGAGAGATTTATTGTGTAAAATGAGGTGTGTCATATATTGTACTCCTGAGGGTGTCTTCTTGGATATACCCGAGAATCACGTTCAGGAAGTGCAGGATATGTTAGACACCCCACAAAGGCTAATGTCACACTCTGCTGTTAGACAGGTGTCCATCAAAGGTAGAGGAAATGATCTCACGAATACCGGGATCCCTCTGGACCAAAGATGGACAAGACACTGGATTAATGGCGAATGTAGCTCCAGTAGTAGTGCAAATAAAAGATGGTAGGATAGCTCCAAAAATCCCTCAGTATCCTCTAAAGCCAGAGGTGGAATTAGGAGTATACCAAGTCATAGAGCGCTTGCTACAACAGGGCATCCTAGTCAGGACGTCCAGCACTGCCAATAGTCCCATCTTCCCTGTGAAAAAGAGTGGGGGGAGGGGTTACAGGCTAGTGCAGGATCTAAGAGGGATAAACAAGATAGTTGAGAGCCAATTCCCCGTAGTGCCAAATCCAGCTGTCATCCTCATGCAAATTCCCCCTACTGCAAAATTTTTCACTGTCATTGACCTCTGTTCTGCCTTCTTTTCTGTCCCTCTGCACCCTGACAGCCAATACCGGTTTGCATTCACATACAGGGGAGTACAGTACACCTGGACTCGCCTACCCCAAGGTTTTATTGACAGCCCAAGTATTTTCTCCCAGGCTTTGCATGACTGTTCACAATCCTTTCAACCTGAGAGCGGATCAGTATTAATACAGTATGTAGATGACTTACTGCTGTGTTCTGATTCACTCGAATCGTCCTTGAAAGACACGAAACAGCTTCTGTTTCACATTTCTAATACGGGACACAAGGTTTCAAAGGATAAGTTGCAGCTGTGCCAGACCAGGGTAAAATATTTGGGCCATTGCTTGACGCAAGGACTTAGACACCTCACCGCTGATAGAATAGAGGCGATTCGCGACATGACCCTGCCACAAACCCAGCAACAGATCCGCACCTTTCTTGGAATGTGTGGGTACTGCCGAAACTGGATCCCAGGGTTCTCCATACTGGCTTTACCTTTGCAAGAAATGGTCTCTTCGAACAAACCAGATCGGATCTCGCACACTGGGCGGCAGGTGTCCTAACCCAGAGACATGGTGATGCCAGCAGGCCGGTAGCTTACTACAGTGCACAGTTGGACACAGTAGCGCAGTCTCTCCCCACATGCTTGCGAAGTGTTGCAGCGATAGCTTTGCTAGTAAGTAAGTAAAAGCGAAGACGTAGTGTTAGGACACAACCTGACAATCCATACACCTCATGCAGTATCAGCCTTACTGAACTTCGCCCAAACCAGACATGTCTCATCGGCACGGTTTACAAAGTGGGAATTAGCACTAATGGCCCCTGTAAACATCACCATAAAGAGATGCAGTGCACTAAATCCTGCAACTTATCTGCCGGGTGGAGGATGAGAATGATGGTGAAGGAGGATTTAGTGCAGACACTGATATGCATGATTGTATGGAATACCTAAACCAGACTTTCACTGCAAGACCTGACATTAGTGACATCCCACTGGAAGACGTAGATTTTACTTTTTACACTGACGGTAGTTGCCACAGACAGACGGACTCGGGAGACCTGTGTACTGGATACGCAGTCGTAGATGACAGAGGTATCATAGAAGCTGAACCCCTGGGCCCACTGCACTCAGCACAAGTTGCTGAGCTGGTCGCCCTAACCAGAGCGTGTGAATTGGCCAAGGGTAAGTCAGCCAATGTATACACAGATTCTAGGTATGCCTTTGGAGTAGTGCATGATTTTGGGGGCCCTATGGCGCCTCAGAAATTTTATGACGGCAGCTGGCACACCTGTAGCGCATGCGTCCCACATAAAAAGGCATTTAACAGCGATACAAGAACCAGACAGAGTGGCTGTTATCAAGTGCAAGGCACACACTTACAACCAAGATCCAATCTCACTTGGTAACAGCCGGGCAGACGAAGCTGCTAAATCAGCAGCCAGCAGCCCCATACAAACAAACATCACATCACTGATAACATTCAACACAATCAACACACAAAAATTAATTGAAATGCAAAATTTTTGTTCTCCACAGGAAAAGGCGGTCAGGAGGTCAAAGGGGTATGGCCAGGAGTCCTCAGGACTCTGGATAGGTGGACAGGGTAAGCCAGTGGCCCCCAGAGCATATCTTCCAAGCTTAGCTGAGGCGGCACACGGTCTGACTCATCTGGGTAAAGAGGGTATGTGTAAGCTGGTGAGAGCCTACTGGTGTGCGCCAGGATTCTCTTCTCATGCGGGTAAGAGAGCAATGACATGTCTTACTTACATGAGGAAGAATATTGGAAAGTCAATACCAACAGAACCATCCCATATCCCTCCGACAGACGGCCCTTTTCAGGTAATACAAATTGATTTCATACAGTTACCACCCTGTAGAAATTTAAAATATGTGTTAGTCTGTATTGATGTGTTTTCCAATTGGGTAGAAGCGTTCCCTACGGCCACAAATACTGCTACGTTCACTGCAAAGAAAATTGTGCAGGAATTTGTGTGTAGATATGGTATCCCTAGAATAATTGAAAGCGATAGGGGTACCCATTTTACAGGTGAAGTCTTTCAGGTTATGTGCAAACTGATGGGAATTAATAGCAAGCTGCATACTCCGTACCGACCACAGGCAAGTGCGAAGGTGGAGAGAGTGAACAGCACTATTAAGAACAAGCTGAGCAAAGTGATGGCCGAGACTGGATTGTTGTAGCCAGAAGCTTTGCCACTAGTATTGTACAGCATCAGAACCACTCCCAGGTCCCCCCTTAACCTATCACCCTTTGAGATTCTTTTTGGCCGACAACCTCATGTAATGATAGACCCCCAGGATGATTTGAAATGCAATAACGAAGTGACTGTGAGATATTTGGTTAAGATGAGCCAGCAGCTGAGGAATCAAAATAGGAATCTAAAGCTGGCGATTCCTGACCTACCGAACAGTAATTGTCATGACATTGAACCTGGGGATTATGTAATGATTCAAAATTTTCTACGCTCAGGTTGCCTCATTGACAGGTGGGAAGGACCGTACCAAGTCTTGCTAACCAGCACGACAGCATTAAAGGTTGCCGAGAGAGAGACTTGGGTCCACTCGTCCCACTGTAAGAAGGTCGCTGACCCGGAGAGAAGCCGTGCCAAAGAGCAGAGTGTAGAGAACATCGTATCATTGGAGTGTCTGTTCCGGGAAGGTTGAGAGGCAGGACTGTTGAGACGGCACCTGAGCGCGGAGAACAACAAGACCAGAGGCGGTTGTCGCACCAGTTTTTTTTATTTTCTCCATCCCCCACAACCCTCCTTCTCTTTCTTCCCCTTCTTGTTTCCCTTCTCTTCCCTTAACAAGATGGACTTACCCCAAGAGACTGCGTTCCGGGTTTTCCTGTTAATCCTGTTGTTGACCAGGACAGTCTGTTTCGGTGAGGGTCCCAGAGAGGTCGAGAAAGGATCTGGAATGGGTTCTGATGGCGGGGATGGATTTGTAGAATCTCAAGAGCAACACATCACTCGAGCAAAGGCGAGTATCAGAAAGCGATCTGGTAGTCAGGGAGCTCGGAGGCACTGTGAAGGGTTATTGGCTGAGGAAAATTGCATTTGTAAGAATTGTGAGAACATAGTCGAGGATGGGTGCATCCAGAGATGTCAGTCCAGCCTTAATATCAACATTGACCGTCATCCATTGAGTGATTACCACTCACTAGTGGGTAAGGTCTTAAACCAGACAGAATGCTGGGTGTGCTCACAAGTACCTCAAGGTCAGAGCAAGTCAGGATTAGTACCGTACCCTTTAGCAATAGATGAGGTACTCGAATTACGGGGTGGGAGACCGGTGGACAAGAAATTTTATATTTCTAGGCCCCCTAGCTTGAAGCTCCACCAGTATCATGTAGATAGATCCATAGTGTGTTTCAACAATTCCAATTACCGAAAACCGGGAAATTGGGAAGTGACGTGGAATAACCAGACAATGACCTTTTCACACAGAGCTGATAGGATACCCATAGACTCTGAACTTGATCGCCAAAAAGCCAACAGTGGAAGGTATTTCCGGTATAGGTATACTCGAAGAAGCAAGACCATGTGGGTTGGAGAAGTATCACCAGGGTACTGTGCTCATATCATCCAGCCTGATACTTGTACTGAGAAGATGGGAGAACTAGGGATTGGGTTTTTCACTTGGAAAGTTTGTAATATGGTAATGTCATATTCTGTCCCATATGTTCTCCCCGATGATGCCTATTTCATATGTGGGAGGAAGGCGTATAAGGGGCTTGCCCCGAACTCAGAGGGATTGTGTTATGTTGGAAGAGTGTTGCCAGAGGTCATGACCATAACCCATGATAAGATGAAAGATGTTCACCGCAGTGCTCAGGCTCTTTATACTCATACTCACTATGAACACATCGTCAAGAGACACCTCATAGAGAGGACAGAGCACGTAGCCTCTGACTTGATCCACGAATCCACCGGGATTCAATTCCTTCTCTCATTAGACATCACCCGTACTGCCAGAGGAAATATAAATTATAGGTATATCCATGCGCTAGCAATCTTGATAGATAATATCACTGAGATGTATGACGATACCTTCAGGTATACGGGAAGGGAATTACAAGCTTACAAGATGGAACTGATCCAGCACAGGATGGTCCTTAATTATATCACAGCCGTGACGGGTGGGTACCGTGTTACTTTGGCAACTCAATATGGTGTGAAGTGCTGCACGTATATTACAAACAGCACTGACGACCCCACAGAGATTATCGATCAAAAGATGGATGATATATTGCAGTTGAAGTGGGAGTTCCGGAGGAGACACAACCTTACCCTGACCGCTGTGGGTAATGAGCTGACCGGCTGGGTCTCATGGTTGAACCCACGAAATTGGTTCTCAGGATTAGGAGAGTGGGCTCAAAATGTTATTATGAGTGTAGGAAAGTTTCTCCTTTGTATCCTGGGAGTTGTCATAATTATTGGTTTGATATTTAGGCGTGTTCGAATTCTAACGCGGCGCAAGCACGGCACAAAATTGATGAGTTTAAGGAGCGGGGGCAATGTTACAGCAGCAGATTTAATTTACGACCCATCCATTGAGACAGTTATGATAAGGATTGCAAATGAATTCCATGGCCTGTTTCTTTCACCCGTTTTTCCTTTGTCTCCCCCTCTGCCCAGATACACCCATCCGGAAAAGACATCGACCCTACCCAAGAAGGATTATGAAAATGTTATGTGAATGTATTTTAGATATGTGTCTTATCTTCATCTCTACAACCTTCAGTTAATGACACACATAGTAGACAGGTGATATCCACATATACTAGCACTCACATATGTTCCCCCTCCATGTATCATCAACTAAATGTGCACCCCATTTGTTGGAACAAGAAGCCGAAAAGAGCTCGGTAGTGTTTGTTGGCCCACTTACAGACCCTTAATACGGGATAAGAAGGATTTAATGTATATGCCGCAATACCTCGAAGCTTATCTAGAACATATACGGCACGATGATACATGCCCCTCAGACATGGATTCATACATACATGCTTTTTTCTATCCCACTAGGTCATACATTTCCCGTCTACAACTCTCCTCCTACCATCCAATCGTCTGTAGATATTGTATTGGTATTTTTCTGTTTAGTGATTAGGTCAGAGGTTCTCAAACTCGGTCCTCGGAGGCCCACACAGTGCAGGTTTTGCAGGTAACCCAGCAGGTGCACAGGTGTATCAATTACTCACTGACACATTTTAAAAGGTCCACAGGTGGAGCTAATTATTTCACTTGCGATTCTGTGAGGAGACCTGCAAAACATGCACTGTGTGGGCCCCCGAGGACAGAGTTTGAGAACCTCTGGATTAGATAGTGGCAGTTATTGTTGACTGCCAAAGGGTGGACTGTCAACGTCGAAAAATGTTGCAGAACACACAGCACATATAAAATACACACACATGCCCCATGCGCGTACACTTGTTCCGCCGTGCGTGCACATATCCGCAATTTGCGTATGGTCGCTCCCGCGGTCCTGCGCGTGGTATGGGTATTTACGGCGGAGTTTGTGAACGCATGGAGAGCTATCAAAACATTACATATTTAATCCAAATAGTGCACAATGTACACATAGTCTCCTTGCACCACATCAGAAAGTTATAGCTGTTTAAATGGTTGCAGAACAAAGGGATTCACCTTTACATGATAGGAGGGGACAGACTAAGGTTATAAGGTGGTGTTTGGTATCCAGCTGTAGGGTATTTTAAGGGTAACATTCCGGTGTTGGTTTGAGGAAGATCTCATGTTCCTGCGGATAGTTATGTGCAGAAGCAGAATATAGATATAAACTGTATTTACTGTATATTATGTATGCGGCGGGAATCCAGAGGAGACCATCCACAAGAGCAGTTGAGAAAGACATCGCCCACCTTTTCAAATCAACCTATGACCTCTCCTGTACTGTAAAGGTGCATTCCTGTGTCCAATGGGCAAAGGGATTACAGTATCCATTGTATTGCTTTTGGAAGTATTGTATAAAAAGCCTGTTGCAGCCTGGCCGGGCACAAGACTCTCAACGTTATCAACCTGATAGCGGAGGACCGGACCGGGAGGCGCATGCGAATATTCTCACGTATGTACATTGACTGTAGCCATTTACTTTGTTGTATTGTAGTGCATAATTTGTATTGTTAACCCCCTTTCAGAAATATTACTCTGTGGTGTCGGAACGCAGTGATTAACTACAAATCGGTGTTGTGTCCTCTTTTCCCTGCTAGGGTTTAAAGTGTATTACATTGACTAACTGTATAAGGTTTAAAAGTGTATTAATTGGGTGTGTACGCGCTGCGTGTACTTTGTACCCCCAGCGCGGCGTTTGTACGCAGAGTCCGTACATGGTACGGGACTCATTACGCAAATAGCGTAAAAGGTACACAGAGTGCATATTAAGTCTAGCGGCCGCAGCGGTTCCATGGTAAAAGGGTGTTTAAAGGTATAGCTTTATGTTTTAAGATAATAATCGACATTATCAGGACATACTTGAGAGAAGGAACATAATAATGAGTGGTGAGATTCACACACCAGCACACCACAACATGAACTGACCAGCAACGGCTGGCAACAAAACAGCAACAGCTGAACAGGTAAACTTATAGATAAGAAACCACCCGCAGAAAAGTCAACGCACTGAGGCGGGCGCCCAGCATCCCTTATGGACTATGAGAAAAGGATTTACCGGTAGGTATTTAAAATCCTATTTTCTCTAGCATCCATAAGGGATACTGAGGACTTAGTACGATGGGGACGTCCCAAAGCTTCTAGAACGGGCAGGAACATGCGGAGACATCTGCAACACCGCCTGCCCAAACTGGGTATCCTCTTTGGCCAGGGTATCAAACTTATAGAACTTCACAAAAGTGTTCTTCCCCAACCAGGTAGCAGCTTGGCATAGTTGCAAGGCCGAGACCCCACGAGCAGCCGCCCAGGAAGACTCCACTGATCTTGTAGAGTGGGCCTTCAGAGACTGTGGGACAGGTAAGGATGCCGACACATAGGCCTGTTGGATAGTAAGCCTAAGCCAACGAGCAATGGACTGCTTAGAAGCAGGGCAACCCTTTTTCTGTGCTTCATAAAAGCACAAACAGGGAATCAGTCTTTCTGAGCCGAGCCATCCTCTTGACATGGATCTTCAAGGCTCGCACAGCATCCAATGCCTCCGGAGGAGCAGAAGTGCCAGAACTAGACGGAAGGACAATAGGTTGGTTCAAGTGAAATGCAGAGACAACCTTCGGCAGGAACTGCTGTCGAGCCCTGAGCTCCGCTCTGTCTTTGTAAAAGACCAAGTAAGAACTTTTAGTCGATAAGGCCCCCAATCCTGAGACACGTCTAGCAGAAGCCAGGGCCAATAACATTACCATCTTCCATGTAAGGTACTTGACTTCTACTTTCATCAGTGGTTCAAACCAGGATGACGGTCGAAAATCCCAAACCACATTCAAATACCGGGGTGCCGTTGGAGGCTGTATGTGAAGCACTCCATGCAAGAAGGTCTGAACTTCTGGCAACATCGCCAACTTCTGGAAGAAAAAACAGAGATGGCCGAAATCTGAACCTTAAGGGAGCCCAGACGTAAGCCCATATCCACACCAGCCTGCAGGAAATGTAAGAAAAGTCCCAGGTTGAATTCCGCAGGAGGATATTTGCGCTCCTCACACCGAGACATATAGTTTCCAGACGTGATGATAGTGTTTTGACGTGACAGGCTTTCTGGCCGGAACCATAGTGGCAATAACCTTTTTGGAAAGGCCTTTGTGAGCTAGGATGTTCCGCTCAACCTCCATGCCGCCAAACGAAGTCGCCGTAAGTCCGGGTAGACGGTCCTTGTTGAAGAAGATCGCTTCTCATTGGCAGAGGAGGCGGGTCTTTTACGGACATGTCCAGAAGATCCACGTACCACGCCCTTCGAGGCCAATCTGAGGCAATCAGAATTGCCTGGATTCTTTGATTCCTGATTTGCTTTAGCACCCTCAGAAGCACTGGAATCGGAGGAAACAGGTAGACCAGCCGGTAAGGCCAAGGCGTCGTCAGTGTATCTAATGCCCTCGCCTGAGGGTCCCTGGTTCTCGAACAATACCATGGAAGCTTCTTGTTGAGACGAGATGCCATCATGCCTATCTGTGGACAGCCCCACAGATTGAGGATTTGTTGAAACTGCTGGTGTAGGCCCCACTTTCCCGGGTGTAGATCGTGACTGAGGAAGTCCACCTCCCAGTTGTCCACCCCTGGAATGAAGATGGCAGACATTGCTCTTGCATTTCTTTCCGTTCAGAGGAATATCCGTGATAACTCGCGTGCAGGCTCTGCTTTTTGTCCCTCCTTTTTGACCGATATAAGCCACGACCATGGCGTTGTCCGACTGAACAGGAGTTCTTCCAGACACGCAATCACTGCTCGCAAGGATTCCATCTTGAACTTGAAAACCTTTAGTTAAGGGTTCAAGGATTTTAGATTCAAAATGGGCCTTACCGAACCATCCGGTTTCAGTACCACAAACAGGTTGGAGTTGTCGAAGTCAAAAATATTACATAGAGAGAACAAACAGACTCCACACATTATGAGTCGCTAAGCTTGCAAATACGCGCAGCTAGCCTAGCAATATATGGTAACATACGCATTTACACAGACATGCCACAAAGATATGTTAAACACTTATTTCATACAGCACATAAATTGAACATATCAAGCGCCAGACATCATAAAGTTTTAAATTATATAATGGAGTAATGTCATGTATGTGTATTATTGGAGCGGAGCAAGATGGACATGTCGTGTTTGGTATCAAAGCAACCAGATTAATGTGTATATCAATTTGATGCCCGTTATTAAGTTGTAACTCATTGCAACAAGTAGTTATGATTGAATGTAGGAATATAAAGCCACAATTCTGATGAGAACAAAAGGATTCCATTCAAAGCATGTAAAGGACAGGAAACTCAGGCCAGCCCTTTTGATGTCTTCAAGGCTTACATTTGTACTAACCAATGACTCATCATGAATGAGAAAGTTCCCTCCCCTAGACCAAGTAACAAGAGATCTGTATACGCACTCAAGAGACTCAGTGTATAGGAGATCACACGCAGAGCCGGCTGCTTTTCCTCTTTGTCCCAGATGATGGTGGAGATGCTGACTGTCCAGTGGCTGCATGATTTAACAGAGAGAGAGAGTCCACCGCGCACCACCCCCGCAGACTGGCATCCGTCGTCAGAAGGACCCAGGTGGAGATCCAGAAGGGACAAGCCCTGCTCAGTTGCTGGTCCTGTAGCCACCAGCTCAATGGCAAGCGGACCTCCGGAGTAACGAAGATAAAAATAATAATAATTTTATTTATATAGCGCTCTTTCTCCAATAGGATCATGCGATTCCTGATCCGGTGAGGCAGGCCGTCCCACTTGAAGTGTATGAACCTCTGCAGAGGGCGGGAATGAAATGGAGCGTACTCTACCATGTCAAACGCAGACACGAGGCCTAGTACTTGCATCGCAGAGTCTATCGACACACGTGGGCGAGAGAGGAAGCATCTTATCTTGTCCTGAAGTTTCAGGACCTTCTCCGGAGACGAAAACAACCGCTGGTTGTGGGTGTCCAACAGTGCTCCCAGGTGCACCATACTCTGAACAGGGACCAGGGAAGATTTCTTCCAGTTGATGAGCCACCTGTGGGCTTGCAGGAATTTGACCGTCAGTTCCAGATGACAGAGGAGAACTTCTGGAGAGTTCGCCAGGATCAACAAGTCGTCCAGATACAGCAGGATCCTGATACCCTGATGGCGGAGTAGAGCAGTCATGACCGCCATGACCTTGGTGAATATTCTTGGGAGCCGTGGTCAGATTAAAAAGGTAAGGACTGGAATTGAAAATGGAGGTTGCCAATAGCAAACCGCAGTATTGCCAATTCGACACTCCAATAGGTATATGCAGGTAAGCATCTTGTATGTCCAGGGATACCATATAGTCCTTGGGCTCCAAAGCCAGAACAATAGAGTGAAGAGTTTCCTATACGGAATTTGGAAACTTTCCCAAATTTGTTCAAAGACTTGAAGTTGAGAATGGGCCGAGACGAACCATTCGGCTTCGGAACTAGGAACAGCGTTGAATAGTACCCCCTGCCTCTCTGAGACAGAGGCACCAGCACTATCACTCCCGTGTCCAGGAGGAATTGCACCACCAGATGGAGAGTCTTTGCTTTTACCGGCTCCGTAGGTACGTTTGTTAAGCAAAACTGGCAAGGGGAACGTTTCTTGAAAGAGGATAGCGTATCCGTGAGAGACGACTTACCCAGGCGTCCGGAGTGGTCTGTAACCATACCAAACCATAGAAGTCAGCCTCCCCACCCTGGGTTCCCCATCATCTGAAAGGTTTGTCTGTTTTGGAAGCAGGCCGACGGGCAGCCCAGGCATATTTAGGTTTGGGCTCAGTGGATTTGGAAGTGCGAGCCTGTTTCGGGTATGCCTGACCCTTTGCTTTACCTGGAGGTCGAAAGGAACGAAAGGAAGTACTCTTAGCCTTCGGGGCCAAAGGTGTAGTACTAGGTAGACATGCAGTCTTAGCAGATGCTAAGTCAGCAACAATCTTATTGAGGTCTTCCCCAAAACGTATGTTTCCATTAAAAGGTATCACCTCCAAGGTCTTTTTAGAGTCCAGATCTACAGACCAGGACCGCAGCCAGAGGACCCGGCGAGCCACAACAGACGTAGTAGACGCTTTGGCCGCCAAGATACCTGCATCAGATGCCGCCTCCTGAATATAATGAGAGGCTGTAATAATGTATGAAAGACACGGTCTAGCATTATCAGGAATATTAGACGGTAGTTCCGCTTCAACTTGCTGAACCCAGGACTCTATAGCTTTAGCAGCCCAAGAGGCCACAACAGTAGGCCTGTGTACAGCTCCAGGAAGGGTGTAAATAGACTTCAAGCAACCCCCCATATGCTTATCCGTTGGTTCCTTCAGAGAGGTGACGGTAGTGACAGGCAGAGCATATGATACCACCAGACGTGCGACTTGCGAGTCCACCGGGGGCGGCGTTTCCCAATTTTTACTTAACTCTGCAGCGAGGGGATAACGAGCTAGCATCTTCTTAGACAGAGAATTTCTTTCCTGGATATTCCCAGGATTCCTGACGTATGTCAACTAAGTGGTCAGAATGGGGCAAAACTAATTTAGTAACCTTCTGACGCTTGAACTTATCTGGTTTCTTAGAGGTAGCTGGGGGTTCTTCTTCTTCATCATCATCATCATCATCATCATCATCATCATCAATTTGAAGAATCAGCCTTACAGCCTCTAAGAGGTCAGCAACATCCACTTGAGTTATATATTCCCCATCAGAAGCATCTGCATCAGTGTCTGAGGGGTCAGTATATGCGCCATCTTCATAAGATGAAGTATTTGAAACGTGTGGATTGTGAGGAAGTAATGGCCCACTTAGATGACGCCATGGTCTTAGGCGGGCGAGGGTTAGGATTTTGCTTAGCCAAAGACCGATTTAATTGCTGTAACTGAGAGGACAGAGTATCTGCCCATGGCGGATTAACTGCAGGGACAATATGTGGCTGTAATGGCAGACGTCCCATAGGGAGCGTAAGTCTAGTTACCAGCGTAGCCAGTAAATTAGAAAAAGTAGCCCACGGCGGGTCATGAGTTGCCCCCGTTGCTGTAGACTGACTGAGGGGTTTAAAACCCCCAGCACCTAAACCCTCTTCGATATCCACGGCATTAATACTGCATGATGCAGGATCAGCCATAGAATTATCACCCTGTTGAGATGACATTATATGAAATCGTAACTGTAGGGCAAAATAGTACAATATAAGCAGACAAAAGTACCTGACAAAAAAAAACCTGTATAGTGTGACTACAAGCAGAGCACACACGGAGTATTTAAAAGGTATATGGTGACTGTAATACACAGAGAAAAACACCAAGGTAGTATATCCTGTGGGTACAGAATATAGGGATAGCAGTATATGCGAGATACACGGAATGAAATCACACAGCAGCTATTGGAATACACACAGTCACATGTACAATGCAGAAATTATTACAAACAACAATAAAACTGCACTGGACTAGCAATACTAAGTAACTGTACTACTAAGTAAAGCTATGAAGATCTATAGATATAACAATGCACAGTAAAGACTGGATGTATATCCCAGGGCACTTGTACTAAATATCCCTGAATGTATGCACTTGTTCTTAACTAACACTGTCCAAAGACATGTAGAATACTTAAGTGTCCTGTAAATGTACAGCGCTGATGATGCAGGTGGCTTTACAGAGGAGACATTGACCAGCAGTCCTAAAGTCAGCTCAGCATGTGTGTAATGGCGCCCAAACGCAGAGAAAGGAAGAGAGAGAGAGAGAGAGAGAAAGAGAGCGAGAGAGAAAGAGCGATAGAGAAAGAGAGCGAGAGAGAAAGAGAGAGAAAGAGCGAGAGAGAAAGAGAGCGAGAGAGAAAGAGCGAGAAAGAGAGAGAGAGAGCGAGAGCGAGAGCGAGAGAAAGAGCGAGAGAGAAAGAGAAAGAGCAAGAGCAAGAGAGAGAGAAAGAGAAAAAGAGAAAGAGAGAGAGATATGCAGCTCCAGGGTGGGAACATTAGCAGTAAATGGCGCCTGGGGCTGGGGGGAGGGGCTACAGGTCAGAGCCTTATCCCCTTGCTGGACTTCACTGCCGGGTACTGTGGGCCTTAGCAAAATGGATTTTTAAAGAATCTGACCTGTGCCATTGCCTTGGTGGTCTAGTGGGGTCCCTATATGGCCACAGTGTCCACGCCAGTGCACCGCCTGGGTGACCCTCTTACCTCCTCCCTTGATGCGGCCATGCGATCCCGGAGGGCAGCGGCAAGTGTGTGTGCCCTATAGAGAACCGGAGCCCTCCGCTGTAACTACCCGGCAACCAGGGCGCGGGAGTATACAGTGCCACCAGGGGAGGTGAGCTTTTAAGAAGACAGAAGACTTCAAGGGCCACAACACTGGCACTTAGAAGTGCTATATGTCATTCTGACATATCATGCTGCGGCTCCCTCACCTCCCCCGGCGGCACTGTATACCCCCGCGCCCTGGTTGCCGGGTAGTTACAGCGGACTATGTCAGAATGACATATAGCACTTTTAAGTGCCAGTGCTGTGGCCCTTGACGTCTTCTGTCTTCTTAAAAGATCTTTTCAGGGCTGCTGAGCGCAGCCCTACCCGTTAGAAGCCTGGAGGCGGGGATATAAAGGAGCCGGCACTAAGCATCCTGGGAACAGTCAAAGCTTTTAGCCTGTTGGTGCCTCGGATCAAGATCCAACTCTACACCCCGATGTTATCCCTGTGGAACCCCAGTGTACCCCGCTGCAAAAAAATAAGATTTTACTCACCGGTAAATCTATTTTTCGTAGTCCGTAGTAGATGCTGGGACTCCGTAAGGACCATGGGGATTAGCGGCTCCGCAGGAGACTGGGCACAACTAAAGAAAGCTTTAGGACTACCTGGTGTGCACTGGCTCCTCCCACTAAGACCTATACCCAGTTAACAGTATGAAATATAACGGAGCCTCTCAACAGATGGCTCAACAATAACCCTTTAGTTAGGCAATAACTATAAACAAGTATTGCAGACAATCCGCACTTGGGATGGGCGCCCAGCATCCACTACGGACTACGAGAAATAGAATTACCGGTGAGTAAAATCTTATTTTCTCTGACGTCCTAAGTGGATGCTGGGACTCCGTAAGGACCATGGGGATTATACCAAAGCTCCCAAACGGGCGGGAGAGTGCGGATGACTCTGCAGCACCAAATGAGCAAACTCTAGGTCCTCCTCAGCCAGGGTATCAAACTTGTAGACTGTTGCAAAAATGTTTGAACCCAACCAAGTAACAGCTCGGCAAAGTTGTAAAGCCGAGACCCCTCGGGCAGCCGCCCAAGAAGAACCCACTTTTCTTGTGGAATGGGCTTTTACAGATTTAGGGTGCGGCAGTCCAGCCGCAGCATGTGCAAGTTGAATCGTGCGACTGGTACACCCACGGTGTTACCCGAGCGTCCACAGCTATCGCCTGAGGGTCCCTTGACCTGGCGCAATATCTTTGTAGCTTTTTGTTGAGGCGGGACGCCATCATGTCCACCTGTGGCCTTTCCCAACGGTGTACAATCATTTGGAAAACTTCTGGATGAAGTCCCCACTCTCCCAGATGGAGGTCGTGTCTTCTGAGAAAGTCTGCTTCTCAGTTGTCCACTCCGGGAATGAACACTGCTGACAGTGCTAACACACGATTTTCCGCCCATCGGAGAATCCTTGTGGCTTCTGCCATCGCCACCCTGCTTCTTGTGCCGCCCTGTCGGTTTACATGAGCGACCGCCGTGATGTTGTCTGACTGGATCAGCACCGGCCGGTGTTGAAGCAGGGGTCTAGCCTGACTTAGGGCATTGTAAATGGCCCTTAGTTCCAGAATATTTATGTGTAGGGAAGTCTCCTGACTTTTCCATAGCCTTGGAAGTTTCTTCCCTGTGTGACTGCCCCCCAGCCTCGAAGGCTGGCATCCGTGGTCACCAGGACCCAGTCCTGTATGCCGAATCTGCGGCCCCCTAGAAGATGAGCACTCTGCAGCCACCACAACCGCGACACCCTGGCCCTTGGAGACAGGGTTATCCGCCGATGCATCTGAAGATGCGACCCGGACCACTTGTCCAACAGATCCTACTGGAAAATCCTTGCATGGGACCTGGCGAATTGAATTTCTTCGTAAGAAGCTACCATCCTTCCCATGGCTCGCGTGCATTGATGCACAGACACCTGTATACGTATTAGGAGGTCTCTGTCTAGAGACGACACTCCTTGGACATCTCCTCCGGGAGAAACCCTTTTTATCCTGTTCTGTGTCCAGAACCATACCCAGGAACAGTAGACGCGTCGTAGGAACCAGCTGCGACTTTGGAATATTCAAAATCCAGCCGTGCTGTTGTAGCACTTCCCGAGATAGTGCTACTCCGCCAAACAACTGCTCCCTGGACCTCGCCTTTATAAGGAGATCGTCCAAGTACGGGATAATTATTTCGGCCATTACCTTGGTAAATACCTCGGTGCCGGGGACAGACCAACGGCAACGTCTGGAATTGGTAATGACAATCCTGTACCACAATTTTGAGGTACTCCTGGTGAAGAGGGTAAATAGGGACATGTAGGTAAGCATCCTTGATGTCCAGTGATACCATGAAATTCTCCAGGCTTGCAATAATCGCTCTGAGCGATTCCATTTCGAACTTGAACCTTCGTATATAAGTGTTCAAGGCTTTCAATTTTAGAATGGGTCTCACCGAACCGTCTGGTTTCGGTACCACAACATTTTGGAATAGTAACCCCGGCCTTGTTGAAGGAGGGGTACCTTGATTTCACCTGCTGGAAGTACAGCTTGTGAATTGCCGCCAGTACTACCCTTCTCCGAGGGCAGCAGGCAAGGCTGATGTGAGGTAACGGCGAGGGGGAGTCGCCTCGAACTCCAGCCTGTATCCCTGTGATACTATTTGCAGAACCTAGGGATCCACCTGTGGGCAAGCCCACTGGTCCCTGAAGTTCCCGAGACGCGCCCCTACCGCACCTGTCTCCACCTGTGGAGCCCCAACGTCATGCGGTGGACTCAGAGGAAGCGGGGGAAGATTTTTGATCCTGGGAACTGGCTGCTGGTGCAGCTTTTTCCTTCTTCCCTTGTCTCTGTGCAGAAAAGGAAGCGCCCTTGACCCGCTTGCTTTTCTGAAGCCGAAAGGACTGTACCTGAAAATACAGTGCTTTCTTAGGCTGTAAGGAAACCTGAGGTAAAAAAAATTTCTTCCCAGCTGTTGCTGTGGATACGAGGTCCCAGAGACCATCCCCAAACAATTCCTCACCCTTATAAGGCAGAATCACCATGTGCCTTTTATAGGCAGCATCACCTGTCCACTGCCGGGTTTCTAATACCTTCCTGGCAGAATGGACATTGCATTAATTCTGGATGCCAGCCGGCAAATATCCCTCTGTGCATCCTTTATATCTAAGACGACGTCTTTTATATGCTCTATGTTAGCAAACTATTATGTCTTAGAGTATTAATATTATCTGACTGGGTATCAGACCACGCTGCAGCAGCACTATTTATGCGGAGGCAATTGCAGGTCTCAGTATATAACCTGAGTGTGTATATACAGACTTCAGGATAGCCTCCTGCTTTTTATCAGCAGGCTCCTTCAAGGTGGCCATATCCTAAGACGGCAGTGCCACCTTTTTTGACAAACGTGTGAGCGCCTTATCCACCCTAAGGGATATCTCCCAACGTGACCTATCCTCTGGCGGGAAAGGGTACGCCATCAGTAACTTTTTAGAAATTACCAGTTTCTTATCGGGGGAACCCACGCTACTTTACACACTTCATTCATTCATCTGATGGGGGAACAAAACACTGGCTGCTTTTTCTCCCCAAAAATAAAACCCCTTTTATGTGGTACTTGGGTTCATGTCAGAAATGCGTAACACATTTTTCATTGCCGAGATCATGTAACGGATGTTCCTAGTGGATTGTGTATATGTCTCAACCTCGTCGACACTGGAGTCAGACTCCGTGTCGACATCTGTGTCTGCCATCTGAGGTAACGGGCGCTTTCTTGAGCCCCTGATGGCCTTTTAGACGCCTGGGCAGGCGCGGGCTGAGAAGCCGGCTGTCCCACAGCTGTTTTACGTCATCCAGCCTTCTATGTAAGGAGTTGACATTGTCGGTTAATACCTTCCACCTATCCATCCACTCTGGTGTCGGCCGCACAGGGGGCGACATCCCATTTATCGGCCTCTGCTCCACCTCCACGTAACCTTCCTCATCCCACATGTCGACACAGCCGTACCGACACACAGCACACACACAGGGAATGATCTGACTGAGGACAGGACCCCACAAAGTCCTTTGGGGAGACAGAGAGAGAGTATGCCAGCACACACCAGAGCGCTATATAATGCAGGGATTAACACTATAACTGAGTGATTTTTCCCCCAATAGCTGCTTGTATAAACAATATTGCGCCTAAATTTAGTGCCCCCCCTCTCTTTTTAACCCTTTGAGCCTGAAAACTACAGGGGAGAGCCTGGGGAGCTGTCTTCCAGCTGCACTGTGAAGAGAAAATGGCGCCAGTGTGCTGAGGGAGATAGCTCCGCCCCTTTTTCACGGACCTTTCTCCCGCTTTTTAATGAATTCTGGCAGGGGTATTTATCACATATATAGCCTCTGGGGCTATATATTGT
This sequence comes from Pseudophryne corroboree, assembly GCF_028390025.1. Lineage (NCBI taxonomy): Eukaryota > Metazoa > Chordata > Amphibia > Anura > Myobatrachidae > Pseudophryne > Pseudophryne corroboree. The sequence goes on along the minus strand of NC_086447.1, from coordinate 625,308,413 downwards.
GATATATTTGCCAGCCAAGGTGTTTTTATTGCTGCTCAGGGCGCCCCCCCCCCCAGCGCCCTGCACCCTCAGTGACTGGAGTGTGAAGTGTGTATGAGGAGCAATGGCGCACAGCTGCAGTGCTGTGCGCTACCTTGGTGAAGACTGATGTCTTCTGCCGCCGATTTTCCGGACTCTTCTTGCTTCTGGCTCTGTAAGGGGGCCGGCGGCGCGGCCTGGGACCGAACATCAATGGCCGGTTCCATACGGTCGATCCCTCTGGAGCTAATGGTGTCCAGTAGCCTAAGAAGCCCAAGCTACCACCAGTTAGGTAGGTTCGCTTCTTCTCCCCTTAGTCCCTCGCTGCAGTGAGTCTGTTGCCAGCAGATCTCACTGTAAAATAAAAAACCTAAAATATACTTTCTTTCTAGGAGCTCAGGAGAGCCCCTAGTGTGCATCCAGCTCAGCCGGGCACAAGAATCTAACTGAGGTCTGGAGGAGGGTCTTAGTGGGAGGAGCCAGTGCACACCAGGTAGTCCTAAAGCTTTCTTTAGTTGTGCCCAGTCTCCTGCGGAGCCGCTAATCCCCATGGTCCTTACGGAGTCCCAGCATCCACTTAGGACGTCAGAGAAATAAAGTTTTAAAATAAACTGTCTGGAGCTCCAGAGTGTGCATCCTCTCCTGAGGGCACTTTTTTCTAAACTGCGCGTGGAAGGGGGCATAAAGGGGCAGAGCCAGCACACCCAGTTTTAGAAATTTAAAGCGCAGCGGCTTCTTTGGACCCCGTACATACCCCATCGTACTAGGGCCCTCATTCCGAGTCGATCGCTCGCTATGTGTTTTTAGCAGCCGTGCAAACGCATATTCGCCGCCCATGGGGGAGTGTATTTTCGCTTTGCAAGTGTGCGAACGCTTGTGCAGCCGAGCTCTACAAAAACATTTTGTGCAGTTTCAGAGTAGGTCTGAACTTTCTCAGCCATTGTGATCACTTCAGTCTTTTTGGTGCCGGAATTGACGTCACACACCCGCCCTCCAAACACCCGGACACACCTGCGTTTTCCCTACCATTCCCAGAAAACGGTCAGTTGACACCCAATCTTCTTGCGATCAGCTGTGCATACGGATTCTTCGTTAAATCCATCGCTCAGTAACGATCCGCATTGTACCTGAACAATGCGCATTGGTGTACATACGCAGTAGAGACCTGATCGCAGCTAAAATCACCAGCATGCGATCAACTCGGAATGACCCCCTAAGTCCCCAGTATCCCTTATGCATGCTAGAGAAAACCTAATGATATGAAGCCACTAAAGCTCTAGCGCCTGATTCTGAGTCGCACACATTGCCAATGTTATTGTTCATGCGCAAAAATACCTAAAAACTTGCACAATGCATCGCATTACACTGTGTGTTTGCTCAGAAACGCAGTAGTGATTGAGACACAAGGGGCGGGATGTAATGGCATCAGAAATCGCTGGAGGTGTAGGAAGCCAGCTGGTCTTGGACATTTTTTTAAATAGGCAAATCACTTACAAGGCATAGTTTTGCCATGTAGGAAATGGACATGCTTTTGAAGGGGCAATCTACTGCATGGCAAAACTATGCCTTGTAAGTGATTTGCCTATTTAAAAAAAAATGTCCAAGACCAGCAGGCATCCTGCACCTCCGGCGATCTCGGATGCCATTACATCGCATCAATTGTGTGTAAAATGTGTTGGACAATATTGGGCATTCCTGGGTGGTGTCTGAAGGTTGATCTTCAGAGGCACAGAGATGCCTCATACGGGTGTCACTTAACTAGGTGCAAATTCTGAAGCTTAATTGCTCACATTGGAAACATTGGGGGTAATTCCAAGTTGATCTAAGCAGGATTTTTGTTAGCAATTGGGCAAAACCATGGGAGTCATTCCGAGTTGTTCGCTCGCAAGCTGCTTTTAGCAGCTTTGCACACGCTAAGCCGCCGCCTACTGGGAGTGAATCTTAGCATATTAAAATTGCGAATGAAAGATTAGCAGAATTGCGAATAGACACTTCTTAGCAGTTTCTGAGTAGCTCCAGACTTAAGGTGTGTACACACGGTGAGATAAATCTGTAAGATTTTGACTATATAGTCAAAATCTTATGAAAAGTTAGTGCATATCTCAAGGTGCATACACACGGAGCGATATAACTGAGCGATTTTGACTATATAGTCAAAATCGCTCAGAAAGTTAGTGCAGATCGCTCCGTGTGTACACAGGCAGCGATAGCGATGCGCGTCCCCGCCAGGTCGCTATCGCTGGGAAAAATAGTCAGTGCAGGCAAGTCAATTTTGGCTATGTCGCTGGGAAAGTTAGTTAAAATCGCTAGAGGCCAGCGATTTTTCCCAGCGATAGCGATGTTGCCGGCGGCGGTGGTGCGGGTGGTGGCGGCGGTGCGGGCGGCGGCGGGTGGCGGTGTGGGCGGCGGCGGGGGCGGCGGCGGTGTGGGCGGCGGCGGGTTGAGGCGGTGGTGCGGGCGGCGGCGGTGCGGGCGGGGGAAATTTACCTTTATCTTGCAGAGTTTGGCAGCGGAGCGGTTCCAGTTTCAAAAATGGCGCCTCAGCGTCATTTTTGGAATTCAAGATGGCCGCCGCGAGCCAATCACGGCTCGCCGCGTCATCGCCCCGCCCCCTCCCGCTGACTTATATAAGTCAGCGCGAGGCAGCGGCTTTCAGTCCGACGGCGGAGGAGGAGCGGAGAAGAGCTCCTGAAGACTGAAGACGCCGTGGAAGTCCTGGATGGGCGGCGGCTATGCAAAAGAGCTTAGCAGCCGCCGCCCACCAGGTGAAGACGCCGGAGCAAGACCCCAGAAGCCCTGGGGAGGTGGCGCCCCCCCAGGTGAAGACGCCGGAAGCCCTGGGAATGCGGCGGCCATGCAAAAGAGCTTAAAGGCCGCCGCCCCCAGGTGAAGACCCAGTTTAATAAAGGATTTTTTAAAGAATGTGTCGGGGTTTTTTTTCAATATTTTCTTTACAGGTGGACTACAGGTGCCAGCGGGCCCTTTATGTCCGGGCATGCTGGCACTTGTGGTTCTCCAAGTGCCAGCATGCTGGGGCAGGCTTGCTGGGACCTGTAGGCCACCTGTAATGAACAATATTACTATTGAAAGGCTATCAGCCTCCCATCCACCACCCACGGATGGGGGGGGACAGCCTCGGGCTTCACCCCTGGCCCTTGGGTGGCTGGAGGGGGGGACCCCTTGATTTAAGGGGTCCTCACTCCTCCAGTGTACCCCGGCCAGGGGTGACTAGTTGGGGGGGTAATGGCACGGCCGCAGGGACCAATATAAATGTGTCCCCCGGCTGTGGCATTATCTCCCTGGCTAGTGGAGCCCGGTGCTGGTTTTAAAAATACAGGGGACCCCTATGTCTTTTGTCCCCCGTATTTTTTAAACCAGGACCGGACGCAGAGCCCGGTGCTGGTTGTCTAAATATAGGGGAACCCTACTCATTTTTTCCTCTGTATTTTAACAACCAGGACTGGCTCAAAGAGCCCGAGGCTGGTTTTACATAGGAGGGGGGACCCCACGCAAAAAATTTTTTTTACTTTTAGCTATTTAAATACCAGCCACCCTGTAAAATCGTCCTATATATGACACTCATCCCCTTATTTAAATGAGATAGTCAAAATCTCCCATAGCCAAAATCTCCCATAGCCAAAATCTCTTGCATAGTTAGACAAAATCTCTGGTAAAGTTAGTCAAAATCTCCTACTGCCAGTTCAAGGGAAAAGTTAGTCAAAATCTCTCATAGTCAAAATCTCTCCGTGTGTATGCACCTTAGGCAGCTTGCGATACAGATTCGATCCCGATGCGCGCTCCCGTGGGGTCGGTATCGTAAGGCTAGATAGTCAAGATTGACTTGCCTGCACAGTCTATCTAGTGTACTATCTAGTACAAAGTATAGTCAAAATTGGCACTTAGTCAAAATCGTACATAGACAAAATCTCAAGCACAGTTAGTCAAAATCTGTCCTATCTGTGCTATCTGAGCTCTGGGGAAGTTCAAGGGAAATCTCATAGTTAAAATCGAACATAGCAGGGATCTCACCGTGTGTACACACCTTTACTCGGCATCTGCGATCAGTTCAGTGCTTGTCGTTCCTGGTTTGACGTCACAAACACACCCAGCGTTCGCCCAGACACTCCCCCGTTTCTCCAGCCACTCCCGCGTTTTTCCCGGAAACGGTAGCGTTTTTTCGCACACTCCCATAAAACGGCCTGTTTCCGCCCAGAAACACCCACTTCCTGTCAATCACATTACGATCACCAGAACGAAGAAAAAACCTCGTAATGTCGTGAGTAAAATTCCTAACTGCATAGCAAATTTACTTGGCGCAGTCGCACTGCGGACATTGCGCATGCGCATTAACGACTATTCGCTCCGTTGCGACAAAAAAATAACGAGCGAACAACTCGGAATGACCCCCATGTGCACTGCAGGGGAGGCAGATATAACATGTGCAGAGAGAGTTAGATTTGGGTGTGGTGAGTTCAATCTGCAATCTAAATTGCAGTGTAAAAATAAAGCAGCCAGTATTTACCCTGCACAGAATAACCCACCCAAATCTAACTCTTTCTGCACATGTTATATCTGCCTCCCCTGCAGTGCACATGGTTTTGCCCAATTGCTATGAAAAATCCTGCTGCGATCAACTTGGAATTACCCCCTATACTCTGATAGAAAATCTGCACAATAGCACTGGTGCAAGTTTGATGGTGTATTCAAAAGGTTGCCTCAAGTCTTTTTATGCTTGTACAGTATACCAAGGAAAATTAGATTTATGGTTAAGAACATACAGTTGTTAAATCTCTTTCTGCAAGGTACACTGGGCTACACAAGGAATTACATTGGGGTGTAGAGTAGGATCTTGATCCGAAGCACCAACAGGCTCAAAGCTTTTGACTGTTCCCAAGATGCACAGAGCCACCTCCTCTATAACCCTGCCTCCATGCCAGGGAGCTCAGTTTTGTTATCCAGCCCAATGCAGTAGCAGGTAACAGACGACCACCGATCGTAGCCAAATACACCACACACTCACCGCAGGAGAGGGCGTCAGCGGCTGTGCCAATACCAACCCAAAAAAGCTAAGTGCGTCAGGGTGGGCGCCTTGTGGAGCCCAGTGTACCTCGCAGAAACATTTAACAACGGTAAGTTCTTACCATAAATCTCGTTTTCTGCTGCGGGGTACACTGGGCTCCACAAGGAATTACATAGGGGACGCACTGTAGCGGGCACAAGAACCCGGCGTCCAAAGGATGCATCCTGGGAAGCGGCGATATCGAAAGCATAGAACCTAATAAACGTGTTCCCCGAGGACCACGTAGCCACCTTGTAAAATTGTTCAAGGGTCGCACCACGGTGGACCGCCCAAGAAGGTCCAACCGACCGAGTAGAATGGGCCGTAATGGTAGCAGGAGCTGGACGACCAACCTGTACATAAGCATGTGCAATCACCATTCTAATCCTTCTGGCCAGAGTCTGCTTGGAAGCAGGCCAGCCACGCTTGTGAAAACCAAACAATACAAAAAGAGAATCAGATTTCCTTACGGAGGAAGTTCTCTTCACAGAGATATGGAGAGCCCGTACCACATCCAAAGACCGTTCTTTCTGAGACAACTCAGGAGAATTAAAGGCCGGTACCACAATCTCCTGGTTATGGTGGAAAGAAGACACCACCTTAGGCAAATAACCTGGCCGTGTTCTAAGAACTGCCCGGTCACAATGACAAATCAAATAGGGAGACTTGCAGGACAAGGAACCTAAGTTCGATACCCTTCTAGCTGAAGCAATAGCCAGCAAGAAAAGGACCATAAGGGAAAGCCACTTAAGGTCAGCAGAGGTAAGAGGCTCAAACGGAGACACTTGCAAGGCACTCAAAACCACCGACAAGTCCCAAGGGGCCACAGGTGGCACATAAGGAGGCTGAACCCGCAACACACCCTGAGTGAATGTATGGACATCAGGTAGGGTGGCAATATTTCTCTGAAACCAAACCGACAAAAGGCAGAAATGTGAACCTTGAGGGAGGCCAGATGCAGGCCTAAGTCCAGGCGCAAGAAATGGAATTACTAAGTAATTGCCTTTGGCGCTCGTAGTGAGTAGCTTTTCTTATAGCAGCTAATATAACGGGGTTAGTTAGACCCCACAATTAAATTACCAATGAGCAAGAAAAAGCGCTGGGAAACTGGATAAGAATATACTAACAGTTTTAATAAAGAATTAAAAGTTCATGTATACTGTTGCAACAGATAATAAAAACAGCAGTGTGTGCAATTAAGATTTAGGGCATGATATAGCACTGCATTACGTTTTGAAAGTCCCATATATTTGATATGGATTAGATACTGTTGGCCGGTATTCAAAAGAACGAGTTCATCCCCAAAATAAGTGCCACAGTCCAGGAACAATTGTAAGCGAATGATAATATTACCAACTGCTGTTAGATAGACCTTGTTGGCTTGGTTCAAGATGCTACTTGGTCCAATTGATCGCTCAGGTCCCAATTTTGCAGATGTTCAACTCGCTGATGGCAGAGTTCCTATATCCGACTTCTAGGCGTTTGTAGGGGTATGAGGAATGAAAGTCCAGCCAATACACCGACGCGTTTCGCTGTTTACCACAGCTTTCTCAAGGTGATAGATTGCAGTGACTGAATGCCCCTTATATAGCAGTGCTAATAGCCCATGTAAAACAGGTGTGTCAAATAACAAACTTATGAATAGTATATAAATTAAAATTCTATCCAGTTTCCAAGTAAAGTGACAGACTATGTGACTATCAGAACCATAAAACGTCTTATTTTGATAAATGCAAAGTCCGTTTTTTATGTGTAAACAATAATATTAGTGTAGTGATGTTCCGGTTTCCGATCATGTGATCGCAAGTACATTTCCTATGTTTGGAGCGCAAATACGCTGTAGTTTCCAGTATGTGGAACGCAAATTCGTTCCTATTGGTTGGCGCCCGGTCACCTGGCCGGCCGGCCCAGCGTCCTGTTGCTGGGTGACGGACCGCGCAAAGGAAGTTTATCCCGGCTACGTGACCGGACGCTCAATTGGACGTTGTGTGACACTCATGGTCTCCGTCACTAGGTTCATTTTAATATCACATGACCGTCCAGACCAATAGTTACACAGACATTCGATATATCAGATTAAACAAGTATAAGGTTATTATATTCCACAATAAAAGCGACTTTGCTGCACATGACATCAGTACATGAATTTAATAAATATCAATATCATATGAATATGTCCAAAATTACTTATATTCATGTATTATATTTTAAATATGGGGATTGGTGCCATCTTGTGGAGAAAAGTTAATATTGCACCCTCCACATAGTTTTTAATGAACATATCGTGAACTTACTTTATCAAGGGCTCATGTATTATTCCATACTTGTTACTAATATTCCAATTTTTGTTTATACTATATAAACTGGATAATATATATTGTTATTCCAACAAAACACTATTTTTAGCATCCCAAGAAAAGAGAATATCTAAATTCTTAGGAGAAAAGATGTTATTATACCTATAAGTAACTCAGTCTCTGTTGAAAAAAGGCTATATTTAAAAGGACATATAGGGCTCTACACAAATATGGATGTGTAGGATCATATCAATAAATGGATATATACAAAAATGGGTGTATCAACAATGCAACAAAGCTAGAGGACTGCATTTAACTCAAGTGCCTCATTGAGTCCAGGCCCTGTTGCAGGAAGGCCAACAGTTTGGCCGTGCTAAACTTGAAAACGACATGATTGTGAGACGCACACCAAGTAAAGTAAGCATTCCAGACCCTATGGTAAATCTGAGCAGAAGCCGGATTATGGGCCTTCAACATACAGTAGTTTCAACGACCGCCTCAGAAAAACCCTTGGCCCTCAGGATGGAAGCTACAAGAGCCATGCCGTCAAAGCCAGACGGGCCAAGTCCTGGTAAACACAAGGGCTGAACGAGGAGGTCTGGTCGTTGTGGAAGTAGAAGGGGACAATCTAGTGAGAGGCCCTGTAGATCGGAGAACCAGTGCCGTCTGGGCCACGCTGGAGCTAGCAGAAGTAGTTTTCCTCCTTCTTGCTTGAACTTCCGTATTACTCTGGGCAGGAGTGACACCGGAGGGAACACGTACAGCAGCCAAAAGTTCCATGGGATTGACAGAGCATCCACAGACGCTGCTTGAGGATCCCTTGTCCTTGCTCCGTAGACAGGAACCTTGTGATTGTGTTGAGACGCCATCAGGTCCACATCTGGGAGGCCCCACTTGTCCATGAGAAGTTGAAACACCTCTGGATGTAGGCTCCATTCTCCGGCGTGCACGTCCTGACGACTGAGATAGTCTGCCTCCCAGTTCAGAACGCCCGGAATGAACACTGCTGATATGGCCGGCAGATGGCATTCTGCCCACTGAAGAATCCTGGATACTTCCCTCATTGCCATGCGGCTTCGAGTGCCGCCTTGATGATTTATGTACGCCACCATGGTGGCGTTGTCCGATTGTACTTGAACAGGCCTGTTCTGAATTAGATGCTGGGCCATTGTCAACGCGTTGAACACTGGCCGCATTTCCAGAAAATTGATTGGGAGCAGAGACTCCTCCTTGGTCCACCAACCCTGAAGAGAATGTTGTTCCAACACCGCGCCCCAACCTCTCAGACTGGCATCCGCCGTCAGAAGGACCCAGTTGGATATCCAGATAGGACGGCCACTGCTCAATCGCTGGTACTGCAACCACCAACTCAGTGACAGGTGGACCTCCGGAGACAATAAGATCATGGGAGATCTGATCCGGTGAGGCAGGCCGTCCCACTTGGTCAGAATTAACTTCTGTAGAGGGCGAGAGTGGAACGGAGTATACTCCACCATGTCGAAAGCCGACACCACGAGACCTAGCACTTGCATTGCCGAAAGAATCGACACTTGCAGACGAGATAGGAAGCATCGAATCCTGTCCTGAAGCTTCAGGACTTTCTCCTGAGACAGGGACAACCGTTGGTTGTGAGTGTCCAATAACGCTCCCAGGGGTAACATGCTCAGGGCAGGAACCAGGGAGGATTTCTTCCAGTTGATCAGCCACCCGTGGGCTTTCATGCACTGGACCGTCAGATTGAAATGACACAGGAGAAGTTCTGGGGAATTTGCCAGGATCGACAAATCGTCCAAGTACGGTAGGATCCTGACCCCTTGATGGCGGAGAGTAGCCGTCATGACCGCCATTACTTTGGTTTGATAACGGCTCCCCGAGTCTTCACAAAAGGGTAACACCCGAAATTGGTAATGCAGGTTGCTCACCGCAAACCGCAGGTACTGTTGATGAGATACCGCAATAGGAATATGCAGGTAGGCATCCTGTATGTCCAGGGAGACCATATAGTCCCCAAGCTCCATGGCCAGAACAACAGAGCGCAGAGTTTCCATATGAAACTTGGGAGATCCGCACATGCTTATTCAAGGACTTCAGATTGAGAATGGGCCGCAAGGACCTTTTCGGTTTTGGGACTAGAAACAGCGTGGAATAGTACCCCTTGCCTCTCTAAGCCAGAGGCACCTGTACCACCACTCCTGTGACCAGGAGGGAATGTACCACTGAGTGCAACGTGTTTGCTTTTGCCGGATCAAGAGGCACATCTGTCAGGCAAAACCGCTGCGGGGGACAATTTTTGAAAGGTATGGCGTAACCTCGAGCGACGACTTCACTCGCCCAGGCATCTGAAGTGGTCATCAACCATTCTTGGGCAAAACCTAGAAGTCAGCCCCCTACGCTGGGATCCCCCAGAGGGAGGCCCGGCCCGTCATGCGACAGGCTTGTCAGTTTTGGAAGCTGGCTGACGGGCAGCCCAGGCACGCTTTGGTCTGGGCTTGTTTGGTCTGGAAGCACGAGCTTGCTTTGGGTACGCATGACCTTTCGCTTTACCTGGAGTACGAAAGGGCCGAGAGAAAGTACTTTTAGCCTTCTGTGTGGAAGAAGCCATACTAGGCAGGCAAGCTGTTTTAGCCGTAGCCAGATCAGCCACAATCTTATTTAGGTCTTCTCCAAAGACAATGTCTCCTTTGAAAGGAAGCACCTCCAGGGTTTTCTTGGAATCCAAATCCACCGACCAGAATCTCAACCAAAGGATACGTCTGGCCAAGACGGATGCAGTAGCAGCCTTGGCCGCGAGCACCCCGGCATCGGAGGCCGCCTCCTTAAGGTACAGAGAAGCCGTGGCAATATATGAGAGACATTGTTGAGCATGCTAAGACGCCTCAACAGCTTCAGCAGCCCAAGTTGCTGCAATTGTTGGCCTATGCACAGCCCCCGTTAGGGTATAAAATCGCTTTTAAACAGCCCTCCACACGTCTATCCGTCAGTTCCTTCAGAGAGGTGACGGTAGTTACTGGCAGAGCAGAGGAAACAACCATACGCGCCACATGAGAATCAACAGGCGGTGGGGTTTCCCAATTTTTACACACCTCCATAGAGAGGATAGCGAGCCAACAGTCTCTTATTCGATGTAAACTTTGTCCCCGGATTTTCCCAGGATTCCTGACGTATGTCATAGAGAAGGGTATGTCATGTCATAGAGAAGGGTAAAACCTGTTTAACCAACTTCTTACGTTTAAACCTATACGGTTTCTTGGAGACAGTTTAAGGCTCAGAATCATCAGACACTTAAAGGGGATCAGTACTAAATGCCGCCGGCCGGAATCCCGGCGGTCGAAATACAGACGCCGGAATCCCAACCACACAATCCCGACAGGGGTGGCGAGCGGAACGCAGCCCCTTGCGGGCTCGCTTCGCTCGCGACGCTGCGGGCACGGTGCCTCGCTGCGCTCGGCACACTATTATATTCTCCCTCTATGGGTGTCGTGGACACCCACGGAGGTAGAATATGTCGGGATTGTGGCGGTCGGGATTCCGGCGTCGGTATTTCGACCGTCGGGATACTGGCCGGCGGCATCTTGACCGCATCCCATTTAAAGAATGGCCGAATCGCCTCAATCAAATCCGGGACATCTACGGATGACTTTCCTTCCCCATCTGAAACGTCAGTGTCATCGGGGTCAGTATATGCACCTTCCTCCTCCGAGGACGTGTTGGTTAAAGCCGTGGATTGGGAGGAGGTAATGGTCCGTTTAGAAGACGACTTAGTCTTAGGCGGGCGAGAGTGAGACTTAGATTTAGTCATAGATTGGTTCAAATGCTGCAGCTGAGTGGAAAGCTGATCCGCCCATGGCGGGTTCACAACAGGGACCATAAACTGCTGCAGTGGCACAGGTGGTCCCACAGGGGGCTGCTTAGCAATGTGGAGAATGTAGCCCAAGGCGGATTCTGTGATGCCCCAAGCGCTACTGACCCACTGGGGGGTAATGAACCCCCTGAACCTGAACTCTCAGCTGCTAAATTATCCTCCGTTGCGTCAGCGGCCTCATTACCACGCAGTGTGGGAGAGGCCCCAACGTCGATGCCACGTGTAGCAGACATAACTATGTGCACAATAATGGGCAACCCGGTACAAGGTGTAGCAGCACTATACCTAGCAAGAACACTCAGACGGCACAGACCGGAAGTTCAATAGATATAGAAAATACAGTATGGTGACTATAAATCACAAGCAAAAATACCCCGACAGTATATTTTGTGAAATAATCCTACATTGAAAATAGCAAAAACCTGAAACACTTGGCCCCCTCAGGTATAGCAATATAGGAGTAGCAAGCTGAGTGTAATACCCTGCAATAAGGCAACAACGCAGCAGCCTCATGCACACACACAGATACATAGTCACAAATGTACCATGCAGAAATTATGTACCATAAACTGCACTGGACTAACAATACAAAGTAATACTCAGTATGGCTATATGTGATAACAATAGATATAACAAACAAAGTAAGCACTGGATGTATATCCCAGGGTGTTTGTACCACACAACCCTGAAGGTATGCACTCTTTCTTAACTAACAAACACAGTCCCAGTGACAGGTAGAATACTCAAGTGTCCTGTAGGAAGCACAGCACTGGCAGTCAGGCGGTTCCACAGAGGAGGATTTGCCCCAGCAATCCCAGGAACAGCAAGGCTCAAGCTGAAATGGCTGCTAACCAGGAGTGAAGGAGAAGGAGACAGCTCCAGGGCGGGAACATTGTAGAAATGGCGTCCTGGGGCTGGGGGGAGGGGCCTCAAGTCCGACCTGCTCCCCCTGCTGGCATCCCCACCAGGTGTGCGGGCAGCATATAAAACGGGGGAATTATACTAAATCCACCTGACCTGTGTCCTGAATAATACCCTGGTGGCTAGTGGAGCAAGCTGCCCAGTGATCAGTGCCAACGCCAGCACGCGCAGCCAACCTCCTACGGCCGCGCTGGATAGCGGTAAAGTGCGGTACAGGAGCCCCTTACCTCCCCCTTTGTCTGCGACCCCGCAATCCCGGAGACGGCGGCATGTGTGTGACTCACAGTTAAGAAGAAGAAGAAGCCTCCGTCTCCACTGCAGTGACCCGGCAACTCCGGCGCAGGAGTATACAGCGCCGCTGGGGTTGATGGAGCTGCATGCTGTAAATAAGAATTTACTTACCGATAATTCTATTTCTCATAGTCCGTAGTGGATGCTGGGGACTCCGTAAGGACCATGGGGAATAGCGGCTCCGCAGGAGACTGGGCACATCTAAAGAAAGCTTTAGGACTATCTGGTGTGCACTGGCTCCTCCCCCCATGACCCTGCTCCAAGCCTCAGTTAGGATACTGTGCCCGGACGAGCGTACACAATAAGGAAGGATTTTGAATCCCGGGTAAGACTCATACCAGCCACACCAATCACACCGTATAACCTGTGATCTGAACCCAGTTAACAGCATGATAACAGAGGAGCCTCTGAAAGATGGCTCACAACAATAATAACCCGATTTTTGTAACAATAACTATGTACAAGTATTGCAGACAATCCGCACTTGGGATGGGCGCCCAGCATCCACTACGGACTATGAGAAATAGAATTATCGGTAAGTAAATTCTTATTTTCTCTAACGTCCTAAGTGGATGCTGGGGACTCCGTAAGGACCATGGGGATTATACCAAAGCTCCCAAACGGGCGGTAGAGTGCGGATGACTCTGCAGCACCAAATGAGAGAACTCCAGGTCCTCCTCAGCCAGGATATCAATTTTGTATAATTTTACAAACGCATTTGCTCCTGACCAAGTAGCTGCTCGGCAAAGTTGTAAAGCCGAGACCCCTCGGGCAGCCGCCCAAGATGAGCCCACCTTCCTTGTGGAGTGGGCATTTACAGATTATTGGCTGTGGCAGGCCTGCCACAGAATGTGCAAGCTGAATTGTACTACAAATCCAACGAGCAATAGTCTGCTTAGAAGCAGGAGCACCCAGCTTGTTGGGTGCATACAGGATAAACAGCGAGTCAGATTTCCTGACTCTAGCCCTCCTGGAAACATATATTTTCAGGGCCCTGACAACGTCTAGCAACTTGGAGTCCTCCAAGTCCCTAGTAGCCGCAGGCACCACAAATAGGTTGGTTCAGGTGAAACGCTGAAACCACCTTAGGGAGAAACGGAGGACGAGTCCTCAATTCCGCCCTGTCCGAATGGAACATCAGATAAGGGCTTTTTTAGGATAAAGCCGCCAATTCTGACACGCGCATGGCCCAGGCCAGGGCCAACAGCATGACCACTTTCCATGTGAGATATTTTAACTCCACAGATTTAAGTGGTTCAAACCAATGTGACTTTTGGAACCCAAAACTACATTGAGATCCCAAAGTGCCACTGGAGGCACAAAAGGAGGCTGTATATGCAGTACCCCTTTTACAAACGTCTGAACTTCAGTGACTGAAGCTAGATCTTTTTTGGAAGAAAATTGACAGGGCCGAAATTTGAACCTTAATGGACCCCAATTTCAGGCCCATAGACACTCCTGTTTGCAGGAAATGTAGGAATCGACCCAGTTGAATTTCCTCCGTCGGGCCTTACTGGCCTCGCACCACGCAACATATTTTCGCCAATTGCGGTGATAATGTTTTTGCGGTTACATCCTTCCTGGCTTTGATCAGGATAGGGATGACTTCATCCGGAATGCCTTTTTTCCTTCAGGATCCGGCGTTCAACCGCCATGCCGTCAAACGCAGCCGCGGTAAGTCTTGGAACAGACAGGGTCCTTGCTGGAGCAGGTCCCTTCTTAGAGGTAGAGGCCACGGATCCTCCGTGAGCATCTCTTGAAGTTCCGATTACCAAATCCTTCTTGGCCAATCCGGAGCCACGAATATAGTGCTTACTCCTCTCCATCTTATCAATCTCAGTACCTTGGGTATGAGAGGCAGAGGAGGAAACACATACCCTGACTGGTACACCCACGGTGTTACCAGAGCGTCTACAGCTATTGCCTGAGGGTCCCTGGACCTGGCGCAATACCGGTCGAGTTTTTCCCAACGGTTTATAATCATGTGGAAGACTTCTGGGTGAAGTCCCCACTCTCCCGGGTGGAGGTCGTGCTGAGGAAGTCTGCTTCCCAGTTGTCCACTCCCGGAATGAATACTGCTGACAGTGCTATCACATGATTTTCCGCCCAGCGAAGAATCCTTGCAGCTTCTGCCATTGCCCTCCTGCTTCTTGTGCCACCCTGTCTGTTTACGTGGGTGACTGCCGTGATGTTGTCCGACTGGATCAACACCGGCTGACCTTGAAGCAGAGGTCTTGCTAAGCTTAGAGCATTGTAAATGTCCCTTAGCTTCAGGATATTTATGTGAAGTGATGTCTCCAGGCTTGACCATAAGTCCTGGATATTCCTTCCCTGTGTGACTGCTCCCCAGCCTCGCAGGGCTGGCATCCGTGGTTACCAGGACCCAGTCCTGAATGCCGAATCTGCGGCCCTCTAGAAGATGAGCACTCTGCAACCACCACAGGAGGGACACCCTTGTCCTTGGTGACAGGGTTATCCGGTGATGCATCTGAAGATGCGACCCGGACCATTTGTCCAGCAGGTCCCACTGGAAAGTTCTTGCGTGGAATCTGCCGAATGGGATTGCTTCGTAGGAAGCCACCATTTTACCCAGAACCCTTGTGCATTGATGCACTGAGACTTGGCTCGGTTTTAGGAGGTTCCCGACTAGCTCGGATAACTCCCTGGCTTTCTCCTCCGGGAGAAACACCTTTTTCTGGTCTGTGTCCAGGATCATCCCTAGGAACAGAAGACAAGTCGTCGGAACCAGCTGCGATTTTGGAATATTGAGAATCCAACCGTGCTGCAGCAACACTACCTGAGATAGTGCTACACCGACCTCCAACTGTTCCCTGGATCTTACCCTTATCAGGGAATCGTCCAAGTAAGGGATAACTAAAATTCCCTTCCTTTGAAGGAATATCATCATTTCGGCCATTACCTTGGTAAAGACCCGGGGTGCCGTGGACCATCCATACGGCAGCGTCTGAACTGATAGTGACAGTTCTGTACCATAAACCTGAGGTACCCTTGGTGAGAAGGGTAAATTTGGACATGAAGGTAAGCATCCTTGATGTCCCGAGACATCATGTAGTCCCCTTCTTCCAGGTTCGCAATCACTGCTCTGAGTGACTCAATCTTGAATTTGAACCTCTGTATGTAAGTGTTCAAAGATTTTAGATTTAGAATCGGTCTCACCGAGCCGTCCGGCTTCGGTACCACAACAGTGTGGAATAATACCCCGTTCCCTGTTGCAGGAGGGGTATCTTGATTATCACCTGCTGGGAATACAGCTTGTGAATGGCTTCCAAAACTGTCTCCCTGTCAGAAGGAGACATCGGTAAAGCCGACTTTAGGAAACGGCGAGGGGGAGACGTCTCGAATTCTAATTTGTACCCCTGAGATATCACCTGAAGGATCCAGGGGTCTACTTGCGAGTGAGCCCACTGCGCGCTGAAATTCATTGAGACGGGCCCCCCACCGTGCCTGATTCTGCTTGTAAAGCCCCAGCGTATACTGAGGGCTTGGCAGAGGCGGGAGAGGGTTTCTGTTCCTGGGAACTGGCTGATTTCTGCAGCCTTTTTCCTCTCCCTCTGTCACGGGGCAGAAATGAGGAACCTTTTGCCCGCTTATCCACGAAAAGACTGCGCCTGATAATACGGCGTCTTCTCATGTTGAGAGGCGACCTGGGGTACAAACGTGGATTTCCCAGCTGTTGCCGTGGCCACCAGGTCTGAAAGACCGACCCCAAATAACTCCTCCCCTTAATAAGGCAATACTTCCAAATGCCGTTTGGAATACGCATCACCTGACCACTGACGTGTCCATAACCCTCTACTGGTAGAAATGGACAACGCACTTAGACTTGATGCCAGTCGGCAAATATTCCGCTGTGCATCACGCATATATAGAAATGCATCTTTCAAATGCTCTATAGGCAAAAATATACTGTCCCTATCTAGGGTATCAATATTTTCAGTCAGGGAATCCGACCACGCCAACCCAGCACTGCACATCCAGGCTGAGGCGATTGCTGGTCGCAGTATAACACCAGTATGTGTGTAAATACATTTTAGGATACCCTCCTGCTTTCTATCAGCAGGATCCTTAAGGGCGGCCATCTCAGGAGAGGATAGAACTCTTACAAGCGTGTGAGCGCTTTATCCACCCTAGGGGGTGTTTCCCAACGCACCCTAACCTCTGGCGGGAAAGGATATAATGCCAATAACATTTTAGAAATTATCAGTCGTTATCGGGGGAAACCCACGCATCATCACACACCTCATTTAATTTCTCAGATTCAGGAAAACTACAGGTAGTTTTTCCTCACCGAACATAATACCCCTTTTTGGTGGTACTCGTATTATCAGAAATGTGTAAAACATTTTTCATTGCCTCAATCATGTAACGTGTGGCCCTACTGGAAGTCACATTTGTCTCTTCACCGTCGACACTGGAGTCAGTATCCGTGTCGGCGTCTATATCTGCCATCTGAGGTAACGGGCGCTTTAGAGCCCCTGACGGCCTATGAGACGTCTGGACAGGCACAAGCTGAGTAGCCGGCTGTCTCATGTCAACCACTGTCTTTTATACAGAGCTGACACTGTCACGTAATTCCTTCCAACAGTTCATCCACTCAGGTGTCGACCCTCTAGGGGGTGACATCACTATTACAGGCAATCTGCTCCGTCTCCACATCATTTTTCTCCTCGTACATGTCGACACAAAAGTACCGACATACAGCACACACACAGGGAATGCTCTGATAGAGGACAGGACCCCACTAGCCCTTTGGGGAGACAGAGGGAGAGTTTGCCAGCACACACCAGAGCGCTATATATATATACACAGGGATAACCTTATATAAGTGTTTTTCCCCTTATAGCTGCTGTATAGTTAATACTGCGCCTAATTTGTGCCCCCCTCTCTTTTTTAACCCTTTCTGTAGTGTAGTGACTGCAGGGGAGAGCCAGGGAGCTTCCCCCCAACGGAGCTGTGAGGGAAAATGGCGCCAGTGTGCTGAGGAGATAAGGCCGCCGATAAGGGGGCGGAGCCTATCACCCATTTTTTTATGTATTTTAGCAGGGGTTAAATGCATCCATATAGCCCAGGAGCTATATGTGATGCATTTTTTGCCATCCAAGGTGTTTATTATTGCGTCTCAGGGCGCCCCCCCCAGCGCCCTGCACCCTCAGTGACCGGAGTGTGAAGTGTGCTGAGAGCAATGGCGCACAGCTGCAGTGCTGTGCGCTACCTTGTTGAAGACAGGACGTCTTCTGCCGCCGATTTTCCGGACCTCTTCTGCCTTCTGGCTCTGTAAGGGGGCCGGCGGCGCGGCTCTGGGACCCATCCAACCTGGGCCTGTGATCGTCCCTCTGGAGCTAATGTCCAGTAGCCTAAGAAGCCCAATCCACTCTGCACGCAGGTGAGTTCGCTTCTTCTCCCCTTAGTCCCTCGATGCAGTGAGCCTGTTGCCAGCAGGTCTCACTGAAAATAAAAAACCTAAACTAAAACTTTCACTAAGAAGCTCAGGAGAGCCCCTAGTGTGCACCCTTCTCGTTCGGGCACAGAGATCTAACTGAGGCTTGGAGGAGGGTCATGGGGGGAGGAGCCAGTGCACACCAGATAGTCCTAAAGCTTTCTTTAGATGTGCCCAGTCTCCTGCGGAGCCGCTATTCCCCATGGTCCTTACGGAGTCCCCAGCATCCACTTAGGACGTTAGAGAAAAGTCTTTAAGACTTAACCAGCAGCAGCCCTTGAAGTCTTCAAACAGAATCCACTGTTCAGTCTATGTATAATTTCTTTGAAAAATGCTGCTTAAGGCAGCCACCTGTAAAGTGCCTGCATACTGCAAGGCACCAACTTACAAACTGAGCTCCCTGGCATGGAGGCGGGGTTATAGAGGAGGCAGCGCTGTGCATCTTGGGAATAGTCAAAAGCTTTGAGCCTTTTGGTGCCTCGGATCAAGATCCTACTCTACACCACAATGTACAATGTAATTGTGATGTTGTGGAGCCCAGTGTACCCTGCAGCAGAAAGGGAAATTAGCATTAGCACATACTGTAGTTGCAGAGGTGGCAACAGCAAAAGATGCTAAAGTAGTCGCAGCAGCATGCAACTCAATATCAGCCCACAAACTTTTAATTGTTAACACTACTTTCTTATCACACTGCTTTACTTCAAAAACAGACATGAAACAGAAACAGAACCCAACGTTGTTATGGATGTTATGGGTAACTATGACCTCAGAACATCACATTTTCTGGCTGCAAATACGTGGACTACATTTTTAAAATACAGTCAAATATCTGAAAGCACATAATTTAATTTTCCTTTTTATTGTCTTTTTATAAACGTGCACATCGCCTGCAATACTGTGGCTTTAGTTAGTATTTTTTACAAGTAATTGTGAACCATACAAATCACATCAATTCGTGTCAAGTATTCACTGAGGGGCAAAAAAAATAAATAGGAGTACACATTCAGTGTAACATACTAAGGGGGGATTCAATTATGGTAGTTAATTTTTCACCTAGCAGGAGTGAAAGACCATGTGGATCTGCAAATGGGGGGTAATTCCAAGTTGATCGCAGCAGGAAATTTTTTAGCAGTTGGGCAAAACCAAAATCTAACTCTCTCTGCACATGTTATATCTGCCTCCCCTGCAGTGCACATGGTTTTGCCCAATTGCTAATAGGAATTCCTGCTGCGATCAACTTGGAATTACCCCCATGGAGTCATTTTTCGCCAATGCTTTTCAATTGCAAAAAAAAAAAAAAACACACACACACACACACACACACACACACACACACACACACACACCTTAAAAACGGGAGAAAACGTCTCACAACTGAATACTCAGCGGGGTGAATTTGATAGTTCCGAAATTAACAGAGCTAATTAATTAAATACCCCTATAAAAGCTTTACAATTTAGTAGTATTAATAGACAGAATAAAAGCACTGCAGTGGTACAAATGCTAGAAGATAATACAAGTGCGATAGGTCTCATTGTAATTAACATTTATTTACAAAATGTCAGCATATTCCAAAGGGCTTTACAAGGGCAACAAACAGTAATAAAGCAAAACTGGAAATGAACACAGAAAAAAAAAGTTACAGGTGACAGATTGGTTAAGCAATAACCAATAAGGAGTCAACTGCAATTCTCTGGCTTATTAAAAACACAATTGAGATAGATACCAGGATTTTAATTACCTACCTGTAAATCCTTTTCTCGTAGTCCAAAGAGGATGCTGGGGTCCACATTAGTACCATGGGGTATAGATGGGTCCACTAAGAGCCACTGGCACTTTAAGAGTTTAATAGTGTGGGCTGGCTCCTCCCTCTATGCCCCTCCTACCAGACTCAGTTTAGAAACTGTGCCCGAGGAGACGGACAACTTCGAGAGAAGGATTTTACACAGATAGTGGCGAGATTCACATCAGCTCACACAAACAAGGCAAACCAAGCTAACTAGCTTGAAAACTCAGCCACAGCTGAATAACATTACTGAACCAAGTAATAACGCAGTACTTAACTAAGAACAAAGTAGTACTGAATCAAGTAACCAATGCAGGATAAGGAAGCGCTGGGCGGGCGCCCAGCATCCTCTATGGACTACGAGAAAAATAAGATTTTACTCACCGGTAAATCTATTTCTCGTAGTCCGTAGTGGATGCTGGGGACTCCGTAAGGACCATGGGGAATAGCGGCTCCGCAGGAGACTGGGCACAGCTAAGAAAGATTTAGGACTACCTGGTGTGCACTGGCTCCTCCCACTATGACCCTCCTCCAGACTTCTGTAAGGATACTGTGCCCGGAAGAGCTGACACAATAAGGAAGGATTTTGAATCCCGGGTAAGACTCATACCAGCCACACCAATCACACCGTATAACTCGTGATAATATACCCAGTTAACAGTATGAACACAACAGAGCCTCTCAAAAGATGGCTCAACAATAACCCTTGTAGTTAACAATAACTATATACAAGTATTGCAGACAGTCCTCACTTGGGACGGGCGCCCAGCATCCACTACGGACTACGAGAAATAGATTTACCGGTGAGTAAAATCTTATTTTCTCTGACGTCCTAGTGGATCCTGGGGACTCCGTAAGGACCATGGGGATTATACCAAAGCTCCCAAACGGGCGGGAGAGTGCGGATGACTCTGCAGCACCGAATGAGAGAACTCAAGGTCCTCCACAGCCAGGGTATCAAATTTGTAGAATTTTGCAAACGTGTTTGCCCCTGACCAAGTAGCAGCTCGGCAAAGTTGTAAAGCCGAGACCCCTCGGGCAGCCGCCCAAGAAGAGCCCACTTTCCTCGTGGAATGGGCTTTTACAGATTTAGGCTGCGGCAGGCCAGCCACAGAATGCACAAGCTGAATTGTGCTACAAATCCAGCGAGCAATAGTCTGCTTTGAAGCAGGAGCACCCATCTTGTTTGGTGCATACAGGATAAATAGCGAGTCAGTCTTCCTGACTCCAGCCGTCCTGGAAACATAAATTTTCAAGGCCCTGACTACGTCCAGTAACTTGGAGTCCTCCAAGTCCCTAGTAGCCGCAGGCACCACGATAGGTTGGTTCAAGTGAAAAGCTGATACCACCTTAGGAAGAAACTGGGGACGAGTCCTCAATTCTGCCCTATCCATATGGAAAATCAAATAGGGGCTTTTACATGACAAAGCCGCCAATTCTGACACACGCCTTGCCGAAGCCAAGGCCAAAAGCATGACCACTTTCCACGTGAGATATTTTAAATCCACGGATTTGAGTGGCTCAAACCAATGTGACTTTAGGAAACCCAACACCACGTTGAGGTCCCACGGTGCCACTGGAGGCACAAAAGGAGGCTGAATATGCAGCACTCCCTTGACAAATGTCTGAACTTCAGGCAGTGAAGCCAGTTCTTTTTGGAAGAAAATCGACAGAGCCGAAATCAGGACCTTAATGGAACCCAGTTTTAGGCCCATAGTCACCCCTGACTGTAGGAAGTGCAGAAATCGACCTAGCTGGAATTCCTCCATTGGGGCCTTCCTGGCCTCACACCACGCAAAATATTTTCGCCATATGCGGTGATAATGTTGTACGGTTACATCTTTTCTAGCTTTAATAAGCGTAGGAATGACTTCCTCCGGAATACCCTTTTCTTTTAGGATCCGGTGTTCAACCGCCATGCCGTTAAACGCAGCCGCGGTAAGTCTTGGAACAGACAGGGCCCCTGCAGCAGCAGGTCCTGTCTGAGCGGCAGAGGCCATGGGTCCTCTGAGATTAATTCTTGAAGTTCCGGGTACTAAGACCTTCTTGGCCAATCTGGAACAATGAGAATAGTTCTTACTCCTCTTTTCTTTATTATCCTCAGTACCTTGGGTATGAGAGGAAGAGGAGGGAACACATAAACCGACTGGTACACCCACGGTGTCACTAGAGCGTCCACAGCTATCGCCTGAGGGTCTCTTGACCTGGCGCAATATTTTTCTAGCTTTTTGTTTAAGCGGGACGCCATCATGTCCACCTGTGGCTTTTCCCAACGGTTTACAATCAGTTGGAAGACTTCTTGATGAAGTCCCCACTCTCCCGGGTGGAGGTCGTGCCTGCTGAGGAAGTCTGCTTCCCAGTTGTCCACTCCCGGAATGAATACTGCTGACAGTGCTAACACGTGATTTTCCGCCCATCGGAGAATCCTTGTGGCTTCTGCCATCGCCGTCCTGCTTCTTGTGCCGCCCTGTCGATTTACATAGGCGACTGCCGTGATGTTGTCTGACTGGATCAGAACCGGCTGGTTTTGAAGCAGGGGCTTTGCTTGACTTAGGGCATTGTAAATGGCCCTCAGTTCCAGAACATTTATGTGTAGGGAAGTCTCCTGACTTGACCAAAGTCCTTGGAAGTTTCTTCCCCGTGTGACTGCACCCCAGCCCCGAAGGCTGGCATCCGTGGTCACCAGGACCCAGTCCTGTATGCCGAATCTGCGTCCCTCTCTGAGATGAGCACTCTGCAGCCACCACAGCAGACACACCCTGGTCCTTGGAGACAGGGTTATCAACCGATGCATTTGAAGATGCGATCCATTGGTCCAACAGGTCCCACTGAAAGGTTCTGGCACGGAACCTGCCGAATGGAATCGCTTCGTAGGAAGCTACCATCTTTCCCAGGACTCGCGTGCAATGATGCACCGACACCTGTTTTGGTTTCAGGAGGCCTCTCTCTAGAGATGACAGCTCCTTGGCTTTCTCCTCTGGGAGAAACACTTTTTTCTGGACTGTGTCCAGAATCATCCCCAGGAACAGTAGACGTGTCGCCGGAACCAGCTGAGACTTTGGAATATTCAGAATCCAACCGTGCTGGTGTAGCACCTCCTGAGATAATGCTACGCCGACCAACAACTGCTCTCTGGACCTCGCCCTTATCAGGAGATCGTCCAAGTATGGGATAATTAAAACACCCTTTTTCCGAAGGAGTATCATCATTTCGGCCATTACCTTGGTAAATACCCTCGGTGCCGTGGACAGGCCGAACGGCAACGTCTGGAATTGGTAATGACAATCCTGTACCACAAATCTGAGGTACTCCTGGTGAGGATGGTAAATGGGGACATGCAGGTAAGCATCCTTGATGTCCAGAGATACCATGTAATCTCCCTCTTCCAGGCTTGCAATAACCGCCTTGAGCGATTCCATCTTGAACTTGAATTTTCTTAAATACGTGTTCAAGGATTTCAAATTTAAAATGGGTCTCCGGTTTCGGTACCACAAACATTGTGGAATAGTAACCCCGTCCTTGTTGAAGTAGGGGCACCTTGACTATCACCTGCTGGGAATACAGCTTGTGAATTGCCTCTAACACAGCCTCCCTTTCCAAAGGAGTCGTTGGTAAGGCAGATTTGAGGAAACGGCGGGGGGGGGGGGGTGTCTCGAATTCCAGCCTATACCCCTGAGATACCACTTGAAGGATCCAGGGATCTACCTGTGAGCGAGCCCACCGATTGCTGAAGTTTTTGAGACGGCCCCCCACCGTACCTGGCTCTGCCTGCTAAGCCCCAGCGTCATGCGGCGGACTTAGCAGAAGAAGCGGGGGAGGACTTTTGTTCCTGGGAAGTGGCTGTATGCTGCAGCTTTTTTCCCCTACCTCTGCCTCTGGGCAGAAAGGATGCGCCTCTACCCCGTCTGCTCTTTTGGGGGCGAAAGGACTGCACCTGATAATACGGTGCTCTCTTTGGTTGTGAGGGGACATGTGGCAAAAATGCTGACTTCCCAGCTGTTGCTGTGGACACTAAGTCTGAAAGACCATCCCCGAACAACTCCTCACCCTTATAAGGCAAAACTTCCATGTGCCTTTTAGAATCTGCATCACCTGTCCACTGCCGGGTCCATAACCTTCTCCTGGCACAAATGGACAGTGCACTTATCTTTGATGCCAGCCGGCAAATATCCCTCTGTGCATCTCTTATGTAAAAGACAGCGTCTTTAATATGCTCTACGTTTAGCAATATAGTGTCCCTGTCTAGGGTGTCAATGTTTTCTGACAGGGAGTCTGACCATGCAGCTGCAGCACTGCACATCCATGCTGAGGCAATAGCTGGTCTCAGTATAATACCAGTGTGTGTATAGATAGCTTTCTGGAGAGCCTCCTGCTTTCTGTCAGCAGGTTCCTTTAGGGCGGCCGTATCCTGGGACGGCAGTGCCACCTTTTTTGATAAGCGCGTAAGTGCTTTATCCACCCTAGGGGGTGTTTCCCAACGTGACCTATCCTCTGGCGGGAAAGGGTACGCCATAAGTAATTTTTTTGAAATTACCAATTTTTTTTTATCGGGGGAAGCCCACGCTAGTTCACACACTTCATTCAATTCTTCAGAAGGGGGAAAAACTACTGGTAGTTTTTTCTCCCCAAACATAATACCCTTTTTTGTGGTACCTGGGGTCACCTCAGAAATGTGTAAAACATTTTTCATTGCCTCAATCATATAACGAGTGGCCCTATTGGACATTACATTAGTCTCTTCGTCGTTGACACTGGTATCAGTATCCGTGTCGACATCTGTGTCTGCCATCTGAGGTAGCGGGCGTTTTAGAGCCCCTGATGACTTGAGACGTCTGGGCAGGCACGGGCTGAGAAGCCGGCTGCCCCGCATTTGGCATGTCGTCAAATTTTTTATGTAAGGAGTCGACACTTTCGCGTAATTCCTTCCACAAGTCCATCCACTCCGGTGTCTGCCCCGCAGGGGGTGACAACACATTTATAGGCACCTGCTCCTCCTCCACATAAGTCTCCTCATCAAACATGTCGACACAGCCGTACCGACACACCGCACACACACAGGGAATGCTCTGACAGAAGACAGGACCTCACAAAGCCCTTTGGGGAGACAGAGAGAGAGTATGCCAGCACACACCAGAGCGCTATATAATGCAGGGATTAACTAAATTATATCCCCTTATAGCTGCTATATGTATATTGCGCCTAAATTTAGTGCCCCCCCTCTCTTTTTTACCCTTTTCTGTAGTGTAGACTGCAGGGGAGAGCCAGGGAGCTTCCTTCCAGCGGAGCCGTGAGGGAGAAATGGCGCCAGTGTGCTGAGGGAGATAGCTCCGCCCCTTTTTCTGCTGACTTTTCTCCCGCTTTTTTATGGATTCTGGCAGGGGTATTTATCACATATATAGCCTCTGGGGCTATATATTGTGATATATTTGCCAGCCAAGGTGTATTTATTGCTTCTCAGGGCGCCCCCCCCCCCCCCCCCAGCGCCCTGCACCCTCAGTGACCGGAGTGTGAAGTGTGTATGAGGAGCAATGGCGCACAGCTGCAGTGCTGTGCGCTACCTTGGTGAAGACCGACGTCTTCTGCCGCCGATTTTCCGGATTCTTCTTGCTTCTGGCTCTGTAAGGGGGCCGGCGGCACGGCTCCGGGACCGAACACCAGTGGCCGGTTCCATGCGGTCGATCCCTCTGGAGCTAATGGTGTCCAGTAGCCTAAGAAGCCCAAGCTACCACCAGTTAGGTAGGTTCGCTTCTTCTCCCCTTAGTCCCTCGCTGCAGTGAGTCTGTTGCCAGCAGATCTCACTGTAAAATAAAAAACCTAAAATATACTTTCTCTCTAGGAGCTCAGGAGAGCCCCTAGTGTGCATCCAGCTCAGCCGGGCACAGGATTCTAACTGAAGTCTGGAGGAGGGTCATAGTGGGAGGTGCCAGTGCACACCAGGTAGTCCTAAATCTTTCTTAGCTGTGCCCAGTCTCCTGCGGAGCCGCTATTCCCCATGGTCCTTACGGAGTCCCCAGCATCCACTAGGACGTCAGAGAAAGGAATTACTAATAGGTAATTAAAATCCTATTTTCTCTTACGTCCTAGAGGATGCTGTAATCCACATTAGTACCATGGGGATGTACCAAAGCTAAACTATCGAACCTGTAGAATTTTGAAACCGTTTTCGACACAGACCAAGTAGCCGCTCGGCAAAGCTGTAAAGCCGAGACACCCTGGGCAGCCGCCCAGGAAGAACCCACCTTACGAGTAAAGTGGGCCTTAACAGATTTTGGACACGGCATTCCCGCCGTAGAATACGCATGCTGGATAGTGAACCTAATCCAGCGAGAGATCGTCTGCTTAGAAGCAGGACACCCAAGTTTCTTGGGATCATACAGGACAAACAGAGAGTCCGATTTTCTGTGACGAACAGTCCTCTTCACATATATTTTAAGCGCCCTTACAACATCCAAGGACTTTGATGGAATTGAGGAGTCAGTAGCAACTGGCACCACAATAGGTTGGTTGATATGAAAAGCCGACACAACCTTTGGAAGGAACTGCTGATGTGTTCGGCGCTCAGCTCTATCGTAATGGAAGATCAAGTACAGGCTTTTACAAGAAAAAGCCCCCAGCTCAGACACACGTCTAGCAGGAGCTAAGGCCAACAGAGTGACCGCCTTCCACGTGAGAAGCTTGACCTCAACTTCCTGTAGAGGCTCGAACCAATCCGATTGGAGGAACTGTAACACCACTTTAAGATCCCAGGGTGCCATAGGCGGCACAAAGGGAGGCTGGATGTGCAGAACCCATTTCAAAAAAGTCTGAACCTCAGGGAGGGAAGCTAGCTGTTTCTGGAAGAAAATGGATAAGGCCGAAATCTGGACCATTACGGATCCCAACCTCAGGCCCATATACACACCTGCTTGCAGGAAGAGGAGAAACCGTCCCAGCTGAAACTCCACTGCAGGGAACTTCTTGCATTCAAACAAATACATATTTTT
This sequence comes from Pseudophryne corroboree, assembly GCF_028390025.1. Classification (NCBI taxonomy): domain Eukaryota; kingdom Metazoa; phylum Chordata; class Amphibia; order Anura; family Myobatrachidae; genus Pseudophryne; species Pseudophryne corroboree. Next base: position 625,281,738 of record NC_086447.1, on the reverse strand, counting down.
TCCAAATGCAATGGTAATGTTTAGACGTTACTCCTTTCCTAGCCTGTATCAGGGTAGGAATAACCTTGTTCGGAATGATCTCCCAAGCTAATATCTGACGTTCAACCTCCATGCCATCAAACGTTGCCGCGGTAAGTCTTGATAGGCGAATGGCTCCTGTCGTAACAGGTCCTCCCAAAGAGGAAGAGGCCTCGGATCTTCCAGCAGTAGATCCAGAAGATCTGCGTACCAAGCCCTTCTTGGCGAGTCCGGAGCAATGAGGATTGCCTGAACTCTTGTTCTCCTTATGAGCTTCAGAACCTTTGGGATGAGTGGAAGTGGAGTAAACACGTACACCAACTGGAACACCCACGTAGACACCAGAGCGTCCACTGCCACTGCTTGCGGGTCCCTCAACCTGGAACAATACCTCCGAAGCTTCTTGTTGAGGCGGGAGGCCATCATGTCGATTTGAGGAACCCCCAAAATTCTTGTCACCTCCATGAACACCTCTGGATGAAGGCCCCATTCCCCTGGATGGAGATCGTGTCTGCTGAGGAAATCCCCTTCCCAGTGGTCTATTCCCAGAATAAAAATTGCCGACAGCGCCAACGCGTGATTTTCTGCCCAGAGGATGATTCTTGTCACCTCTGACATTGCAGCACTACTCTTAGTTCCGCCCTGTCGGTTTATGTAGGCCACCGTCGTTACATTGTCCGACTGCACTTGAATGGCTCGATCTCGCAGAAGATCTGCCGCTTGTAGAAGACAGTTGTAGACGGCTCTTAGTTCAAGAATGTTTATTGGAAGACCGTATTCCAGGTTTGGCCACCTTTCTTGGAAGGTTTTCCCTTGAGTGACTGCACCCCATCCCCGGAGACTTGCATCCATGGTTAGAAGGATCCAGTCCTGAAACCCGAACCTGCGGCTCTCCAGAAGGTGAGACGTCTGCAGCCACCAGAGTAATGAAATCCTTGCTTTCGGCGACAGACGAATCCGCAGGTGCATATGTAGACGAGACCCCGACCACTTGTCAAGGAGATCCAGAAGGAAGGATCGAGCATGAAATCTTCTATACTGTAGAGCCTCGTAGGAGGCAACCATCTTCCCTAGAAGGCGAATGCACTGATGAACTGATACCCAGGGTGGCTTCAGGACATCCCGGACCATTGTTTGAATCAACAACGCTTTCTCCTCTGGTAGAAACACCCTCTGCACTTCCGTGTCGAGGATCATCCCTAGGAAAGGCAGTCTCCTTGTCGGCTCCAAAAGTGACTTTGGAAGGTTCAGGATCCAACCATGTTCCCTGAGCAGAGGAGTCGTGAAAGCAATCGACTCCCTGGTCGATGCCTTTACCAGCAGATCATCCAGATATGGAATTATGTTCACCCCCTGTCTGCGGAGGAGAACCATCATCTCTGTCATCACCTTGGTGAACACCCTCGGTGCTGTGGAGAAGCTGAATGGAAGTGCCTGAAATTGATAGTGACTGTCTAACAGTGCAAATCTGAGATAGGCCTGGTGCGGCGGCCAAATCGGAATGTGGAGGTACACATCCTTGATATCCAGGGATACCAGAAATTCCCTCTCCTCCAGACCTGAGACCACCGCTCTCAGAGACTCCATTTTGAATTTGAACACCCTCAGATAAGGGTTTAGCGATTTCAAGTTCAAAAATAGGATTTTAATTACCTACCGGTAAATCCTTTTCTCATAGTCTGTAGAGGATGCTGGGGTCCATATTTGTACCATGGGGTATAGACGGGTCCAACAGGAGCCACTGGCACTTTAAGAGTTTAATAGTGTGGGCTGGCTCCTCCCTCTATGCCCCTTCTACCAGACTTAGTCTAGAAACTGTGCCCGAGGAGACGACATACTTCCAGAGAAGGAAATACACAGATAATGGCGAGATTCATACCAGCTCAAACAACATACAAATCTGGCGAACGTGCCGGAAAACTCAGCAACAGCTGAAACAGTACTGAAACCGTAAATAACGCAGAACTTACTTAGGAACCAGGCAGTACTGCATTATAAAACTAATGCAGGAAAATGAAGCACTGGCCAGCATCCTCTACGGACTAAGAGAAAAGGATTTACCGGTAGGTAATTAAAATCCTATTTTCTCTTATATCCTAGAGGATGCTGGGGACCATATTAGTACCATGGGAATGAACCAAAGCTCCCAGAACGGGAGGAAGAGCACGGAGGCTCCTGCAAGACTGCTTGACCAAACTTGAGGTCATCAGAGGCCAAAGTATCGAACTTGTAAAACTTAGCAGAGGTGTTCGACCCAGACCAAGTAGCTGCTCGGCAAAGCTGTACAGCCGAGACACCCTGGGCAGCCGCCCAGGAAGAGACCACCTTACGAGTAGAGTGGGCCTTTACAGATTTTAAACACAGCAATCCTGCCCTAGAATATGCATGCTGGATGGTGAACCTGATCCAGCGTGAAATCGACTGCTTAGAAGCAGGACACCCAATTTTCTTAGGATTATAGAGGACAAAGAGAGAGAGTCAGATTTTCAATGACGAGCCGTCCTTTTCACATAAATTTTCAAAGCCCTCACAACATCCAAGGCCTTTGAAGCAATCAAGGAGTCAGTATCCACTGGCACCACAAAAGGTTGGTTGATATGAAAAGCTGATACAACCTTAGGCAGGAACTGCGGACGAGTCCTGAGTTTCGCTCTATCTTCATGGAAGATCAGATAGGGACTTTTACAAGACAAAGCCCCCAATTCCAACACGTGTCGAGCAAAAGCTAAGGCCAACAAAGTGACCGCCTTCCACGTGAGAAACTTGATATCAGCCTCCTGTAGAGGCTCAAACCAAGCTGATTGCAGGAACTGCAACACTACATCAAGATCCCAGAGTGCCGTTGGCGCCACAAAGGGAGGCTGGATGTGCAGAACCCCTTTCAAAAAGGTCTGAACCTCAGGGAGGACAGCCAATTGTTTTTGGAAGAAAATGGACAAAGCTGAGATCTGGACCTTGATGGAGCCCAATCTCAGGCCCATATCCACACCTGCTTGCAGGAAAAGGAGAAAACGTCCAAGTTGAAACTCCACCGCAGGAAATTTCTTGGATTCACACCAAGACACATTTTTTTCCCAAATGCGATGGTAATGTTTAGACGTTACCCCCTTCCTAGCCTGTATCAGGGTAGGAATCACCTTGCTCGGGATACCCTTCCGAGCTAAGATCTGGCGTTCAACCGCCATGCCGTCAAACGTAGCCATGGTAAGTCTTGGTAAGCGAACGGCCCCTGCAGTAGCAGATCCTCCTGAAGAGGTAAGGGCATTGGATGTTCCTGCAGAAGATCCAGCAGATCTGCGTGACAAGCCCTCCTTGACCATTCCGGAGCAATGAGGATTGCCAGAACCTTTGTTCTTCTTACCAGTTGAAGAACCTTTGGTATCAGAGAAAGTGGAGGGAACACATACACTGACGTTAACACCCACGGTGTTACCAGTGCATCCACCACAACTGCCTGCGGGTCTCTCGGCCTGGAACAGTACCTCTGCAGCTTCTTGTTGAGGTGGGAGGCCATCATCTCTATGTGAGGAACCCCCCCCCCCTCCACCAACCGGTTACCCTTCTCGAACACCTACGGGTGGAGGCCCCATTCTCCGGGATTGAGATGGTGTCTGCTGAGGAAGTCTGCTTCCCAGTTGTCTACTCCTGGAATGAAGACTGCTGACATCGCCACCGCGTGTCTTTCTGCCCAGAGGCGGATTCTTGACACCTCTGACATTGCAGCCCTGCTCTTCGTTCTGCCTTGTCGGTTTATGTAGGCCACTGTAGTCACGTTGTCAGACTGCACCTGAACAGCCCGATCCTGTAGAAGGTGTGCTGCTTGCAGAAGGCCGTTGTATATGGCCCTTAGCTCCAGGATGTTTATTGGGAGAAGGGATTCTTGATTCGACCACCTTCTTTGGAAGGTTTCCCCCTGAGCGACTGCTCCCCAACCTCTTAAGACTTGCATCTGTGGTTAGAAAAAATCAGTCCTGAACTCCGAACCTTCGGCCTTCCAAAAGGTGTGGTAGTTGTAGCCACCAGAGGAGCGAAATCCTGGCTTTTGGTGACAGATGAATCCTCTGGTGCATATGTAGATGAGACCCCGACCACTGGTCCAAGAGATCCAGCTGAAAGGATCGAGCTTGAAACCTTACGTACTGTAGAGCCTCGTAGGAGGCAACCATCTTCCCCAGAAGGCGGATGCACTGATGAACAGATACCCGGGTAGGCTTCAAGACATCCCGGACCATTGTTTGAATCACCAATGCTTTCTCCACTTCCGTGTCTAGGATCATCCCCAAAAAAGACAGCCTTCTTGTCGGCTCCAGATGGGACTTTGGAAGGTTCAGGATCCAACCATGCTCCTTGAGCAGTTGTGTCGTGAGAGCAATGGATCTTAACAACATCTCCCTGGACAACGCCTTGATCAGGAGATCGTCCAGATACGGAATTATGTTCACCCCTTGCTTGCGGAGGAGAACCATCTTCTCTGCCATCACCTTGAAGACCCTCGGTGCTGTGGAGAGGCCGAACGGCAGCGCCTAAAACTGATAGTGATCGTCTAACAGCGCAAACCTGAGATATGCCGGATGCGGTGACCAAATGGGAATGTGGAGGTATGCATCCTTGATGTCCAGGGACACCAGGAACTCCCCCTCTGTCAGTCCTGAGATGACAGCTCTCTGAGACTCCATCTTGAATTTGAACTCCTTGAGATAACTGTTCAAAGATTTTAAGTTCAGAATTGGCCGTACCGAACCATCCGCCTTCAGTACCACGAAAAGGTTCGAAAAGTAACCCTTGTTCCACTGATGAGGTGGAACTGGAACAATGACCTCAGACACTACCAATTTTCGGATAGCTTCCAGAAAGAATTGTTCTGTCTGACGGCAGAGCTGGCAAGCCTGATTTGAAGAAACAGTGAGGTGGGAGAGTTTGCAACTGCAGCCTGTACCCCCTGGACACTATATCCTGTACCCAAGAGTCCAGGCCAGACGACATCCAGATGTGGCTGAAATGCCGGAGTCTTGCTCCCACCTGACCTTCCTCCAGGCTGTGCTGTCCATCGTCATGCAGAGGACTTTGAGGTATCATAAGCAAGCTTCTGGTCTTGGGAACCTGCAGGAGCAGGCTTTTTGCCTTTAGCACGATCACCTCTGAAGACGGTGTGAGAAAGCTTGTTCTTTCTATGCCTCAAGGGCCGAAAGGACTGGTGACGTGGCTGGTGTAAAAGGCTTCTTCATAGCCGGTGCAGCTGAGGGGAGAAGAGGAGACTTACCCACGGTAGCCGTGGCAATCCACACATCCAGCGCCTCCCCAAAGAGAGCCTGACCTGTATAGGGTAGGCCCTCCACACTTTTCCTGGATTCCGCGTCCACAGACCATTGGCGCAGCCAGAGACCCCTGCGAGCGGAGACGGACATGGAGGAGATCCCCGCAACCATGGAACCCAGGTCATTCATGGAATCTACCAGGGACCCTGCAGAAACCTGAATATTACGTCACCTTTATCCATCGTAGTCAAGTCCTCCTGCAGAAAGATTGACCATCTGGCTATTGCTTTAGAAATCCATGCACAGGCAATAGTAGGCCGCAGTATAGCCCCTGAGGCCGTGTATATGGATTTGAGCGTAGCATCCACCTTGCGGTCTGCCGGGTCCTTCAACGCGGTAGATCACGAGACTGGTAAACCACCTGTTTTGACAGCCTGGAGACAGAGGAGTCAACTATCGGCGGAGACTCCCACTTCTTTCCATCTTCCTCTGGGAAGGGAAAAGCAACCAAGACCCTCTTAGGGATCTGGAATTTTTTCTACGGATTTTCCCAGGCTTTTTCAAAGATAGCATTTAATGACTTAGATACTGGGAAGGTGAGAGGGGCCTTTTTACTGTCCGTGAAAAAGGACTCCTCATCCTGCTCAGGAGTTGTGTCAGAAATGTGCAACACATCCCGTACAGCTTCAATCATCAACTGCACCTCCTTTGCAAGTGATGCCGTTCCCCTCGGCACATCCCCGTCACCGTCTGCATTGTTAGAATCGGTGTCCGTGTCATCCTGCATAATCTTGGCAAGTGCACGTTTGCGAGAATGTACAGCAGGGAACCCTGAGGGAGCAGTATCAGACCATAAAACCATAGAGGATTGCAGTACCTGAGTTTCATGCTCAGTTCTAGCAACCCTATCAGAAATCTGAGAAATAGTCCCCCTAAGAGAGGCTGGTTCTCTAGCTGGGATCTGCGCTACAACAGTGAAATCCTGATTACATGGGATGGGATCTTCTTGAGAAGAGAAATCCTCTGCAGCATATGAAACAGTCTCTAGACATGTTTACTAATACACACCAATCACCCCACATAGACACAGGGTACTGGGCAGACAGAGTTGCGCCCCCCCCCCCCCCCCCCCCCCCCAAGACTGGCAGAGAGACACAGAGACTGGAGCCAACCCACACACAGCGCTATTACAGGTATAGGGAGACCCTAAACCAACGCTGATTGTGTCCCTTAATAAGAGACACAGCCTTTACACAGCCTCCCCTCCCTTCTACAACCCCCTGGTACCGTACAGATAGCTGGAGTTGCACTGGAGAGACTGATCTTCCACTTGCATCCGACTGCAGGCAGGAAAATGAGCTGAAACGCTGCTGGGTCCGCTCTGAGGAGAGGCTCCGTCCCCTTAATGGCGCTGTCTTCCCGCTCTTCAAGATTATACTGGCCTGAGGATTTTAAGTGCTGGCTGAGATCCGCAGACCCCGACAGGCTGAAATGGTCAGTGTAGGGTCAGGCGCTGGCTCAGGGCGCCCCTCACAGCGCCGCACTTAAGTACCGCTGAGCCTTCCGGGAGCGCAGTTAATACTGCGCTCCTACCCTGAAGCCACCATCTTCACACCGACCCCCCGCTTGTTAGGGGGGATGGTGAATCACTCGCCACACTTCAGCTCTGCAAGGGGGCGGCAGCCTGCTGCTGGGGTGAGCGTTCCCCTGTGGTGGGGAGAGATCTATCCACTCTGGAGCTCAATGTCCAGTCAGCAGAGACAGTGGCTCAAACCCCGCAGGGCGGACACTGCTCCCCCCCCCCCCCTTAGTCCCTCGCTGCAGGCAGGCTGCTGCCAACAGCCTCCTGTAAAAAAACAAATTCTAAAAAATAACTTTACTAGAAAAGCTCTGTAGAGCTCCCCTAGCTGTGACCGGCTCCTCTGGGCACATTTTCTAAACTGAGTCTGGTAGGAGGGGCATAGAGGGAGGAGCCAGCCCACACTATTAAACTCTTAAAGTGCCAATGGCTCCTGGTGGACCAGTCTATACCCCATGGTACTAATATGGACACCAGCATCCTCTACGACGTAAGTGAAATTGGTCTGACCGAACCATCCAGTTTCGGTCCCACGAAAAGGATTGAATTAAAACCCATGTGTTGCATATGAGGCGGAACTGGTACAATGACCTCTGACTTTTCCAATTTTTGGATGGCATCCCGAAGGATAGCCCTGTCCGTCTATCATCGAAGCCAGCAAGACTGATTTGAACAACCGGTGAGGTGTGAGTTCTTAAAACTCCAGTACCCAGGGATCCAGGCCGGACGACACCCAGACGTGGCTGAAACGTCTGAGCCTAGCACTCACCATCCTGTCCACCAGGCTTCGTGGTCCACCGTCATGTTGAGGATTTTGAGGAACCAGAAGCAGGTTTCTGGTCTTGGGAGCTTGCGGGAGCAGGCTTTTTGGATTTTGCACAACCACCTCTAAAGAAGGTGGTAGGAGGCTTGGACTCTTGTCTTAGCGGTCCGAAAGGACTGCGATGCAGAGGAAGAAAATCGTTTCTTCGTAGAAGGCGTAGCTGAGCGAAGAAAAGATGACTTACCAGCGGTTGCCGTAGAAATCTACGCATCCAATGCTTCCCCAAATAGCGCCGGACATGTAGGGTAGGTTCTCCACACTTCTCCTGGATTCCGCGTCTGCAGACCATTGGTGTAGCCAGAGTCCCCTGCGAGCTGACACAGACATGGAAGATATCCTTGCAGTCAGCGTACACCAGGTCCTTCATGGATTCCAACATGAACCCCGCAGAATCCTGTATGTTACGTAAAAACAGTTCAATGTCACTTCTGTCCATTGTATCTAAGTCCTCTAGTAACGTGCCTGACCACTTTACTATAGCTTTAGAGATACATGCACAGGCAATAGTAGGCCTCAACGCCACCCCTGAACCAGTGTATATGGATTTGAGCGTAGTGTCAATCTTACGATCAGCCGGTTCTTTTAACACGGCAGACCCAGGGACAGGTAAAACCACCTTCTTTGACTGTCTGGAAACAGATGCATCAACTATGGGTGGGTTTTCCCATTTTTTTCTATCCTCCTCAAGGAAAGGTAAGGCAACCCTATTGAGGATCTGGAATTTTTTCTCCGGGTTCTCCCAGGATTTTTCAAATAAAGCGTTTAATTCTTTAGATGCAGTGAAGGTTAGCGAGGCGAGGCTTTCTTATTATCTGTGATGTAAGCCTCCTCAACCTGCTCAGGTGTTGAGTCAGAAATGTTTAACACATCTCTAATAGCCTCAATCATGAGCTGCACCCCCTTAGCCAGGATTGCCGCCTCCCTCAGCACATCCCCATCACCGTCAGCCGTGTCAGTCAGTATCCGGGTCATCTTACATAATCTGTGCAAGTGCACGTTTTTTGTGGGTATATTCTAGGGGATTTTGAAGGAATAGGGACAGAGCCTGACCAAACTGCCATAGACTTCTTTAATACCCGAGTTTGTCTCAGTACGAGTTACCCTAGTAGAGATCTGAGAGATCTGAGAGATCATTCCCTTAATAGAGGTCAACCACTCAGGCTCAGTAATAGGGATCTGAGACAACATTACATTCCTATGTAAATGGAATGGATTCCTCCTGAGAGGAAATGTCCTCTGCAGCATAAGACACAGAGGTGGTCATTCAGAGTTGATCGCAGCCAGCAACTTTTTGCTGCGATCAACTAGCACACGCCTATGGGGGAGTGTATTTTAGCTTAGCAGTGCTGCGATCGCTTGTGCAGCCCTGCTAAGCTAAAAAAATTTCAAGCAGAAGTAGACCAGCCCTGGACATACTTAGCCTGTGCAATGCTGGAGCCAGCTTTGAAGTCAGACATCCGCCCTCCGTTCTTCTGGACACGCCTGCGTTTTCAAATCCACTCCCCGAAAACGGCTGGAAACGCTTCGGTGACACCCAGGTCCGCCTTCTTCCTGTCAATCTTCTTTGCAGTCGACTCTTCGACAGCTTCCTTCGGTAGACGCGACGTAACTGGGCGACGCCAGTTGCCGGGCAACGTCACGCATTGCGGCCGCCGCGCATGCGCATTCCGGACCCGTTCTCACCGCAGCGATAAACCGCTGCGTGCGAATGGGTCGGAATGACCCCCAGAGTCCCTAGACATGGCTATGTGAGAAACAAACAAGCACACAGGAAAATGTCAGACACCCATTTCCCCCCCCCCTGGTGCACCTAAGCCAATCGGCAGCGCACAAGGTGACTGGCTGCTACCTCAGCCAGTCACCTCCCATAGTCCCCAGCCAATCACAGCCCCCTGCCTGCCAATGCAGCACGCTGCTCTATTTGAATCCTCACCGCTGTGCAGTGACCCTGGGAGCAGCTGCCTGCACCATATGTCTATGCCACAGCACAGGCAGAGAGTTGCCCTGCTCAACCAGCACAGCGCCACCAGCAACGGTGTTTGCACTCTCTGTCACTTCTTCCATGCTGTGCTCTGTGTCTGGGCAGCAAGACAGCACAATATCCTGTTCCCAGGCCGGCATCTGTGTACGGGAAGACAGTCTCAGGACTTATAGTCTGTGACCTTGCATGTTAAGGATGCATGAAGCGTAGAGAGCATTGTATAATATATGCCCCGCAGTCACCTGCGCTGTGGAGGGAGGGGTATGATCACTTATACTACTAAAATTATTGGATGTAGAAGTGTGACCGACAGCGTTTGTGTATGAGAAGGTATTAACTGGGCTTTGTATATCCTGGGAGGATCAGTGTGCAGTATTGTAGAAAATAGGATTTTAATAACTACCGGTAAATCCTTTTCTCCTAGTCCGTAGAGGATGCTGGGGACTCCAAAAGGACCATGGGGTATAGACGGGATCCGCAGGAGACATGGGCACACTATAAGACTTTGAATGGGTGTGAACTGGCTCCTCCCTCTATGCCCCTCCTCCAGACCTCAGTTATAGGAACTGTGCCCAGGGAGACTGACATTTCGAGGAAAAGGATTTTTGTTACACTACGGGTGAGACACATACCAGCTCACACTACAAACACTCCGTACAACTGGATTAGCAGGAATACCAGAGAACAGCATGAACGAAAAACAGCAACAAGCTGAACATAACCGATACACAACCTTCGTGTAATCAAAACAACAACTAATACAACTGCAAGTAACAGTCCGCACTGGGATGGGCGCCCAGCATCCTCTACGGACTAGGAGAAAAGGATTTACCGGTAGGTATTAAAATCCTATTTTCTCTTACGTCCTAGAGGATGCTGGGGACTCCAAAAGGACCATGGGGTCTATACCAAAGCTCCAGACCGGGCGGGAGAGTGCGGACGACTCTGCAGCACCAATTGAGCAAACACGAGGTCCTCATCAGCCAGGGTATCAAACTTGTAGAACTTAGCAAAAGTGTTTGAACCCGACCACTTAGCTGCTCGGCAAAGTTGAAGTGCCGAGACCCCTCGGGCAGACGCCCAAGATGGGCCCACCTTCCTGGTAGAATGGGCCTGCACTGACTTCGGCAACGGCAATCCAGCCGTAGAATGAGCGTGCTGAATCGTATTACAAATCCAGCGTGCAATAGTCTGCTTGGAAGCAGGATTTCCAATCTTGTTGGAAGCGTACAGGACAAACAGAGCTTCCGTTTTCCTAACCAGAGCCGTTCTGGCGACATAAATTTTCAAAGCTCTCACGACATCGAGAGATTTTGGCACCGTCACGGCATCCGAAGCCACAGGCACCACAATAGGTTGATTTATGTGAAACGAAGAAACCACCTTCGGCAGAAATTGTTGGCGAGTCCTCAATTCCGCTCTATCCACATGGAAAATCAAATATGGGCTCTTGTGAGACAAAGCCGCCAATTCCGACACCCATCTGGCGGACGCCAAGGCCAAAAGCATGACCACTTTCCAAGTGAGAAATTTCAACTCAACCTTTCGCAAAGGTTCAAATCAGTGAGACATAAGAAATTGTAACACCACGTCAAGATCCAATGGTGCCACAAACGGGGGATGGATATGCAGCACTCCCTTCATGAAAGTCTGAACTTCAGGAAGGGCGGGCAATTCTTTTTGAAAGAAAATAGATAAAGCCGAAATCTGCACTTTGATGGAACCCAATTTCAGGACTGCATCCACGCCTGCCTGCAAAAAATGGAGGAAACGACCTGGCTGAAACTCCTCCGCCGGAGCTTTCTTGGCTTCACACCACGACACATATTTTCTCCAAATACGGTGATAATGCTTCGCCGTGACCTCCTTTCTAGCCTTAAGGAGAGTGGGGATGACTTCCCCAGGAATACCCTTTCGAGCTAGGATTTGGCGTTCAACCTCCACGCCGTCAAACGCAGCCGTAAGTCCTGAAATACGCGTGACCCCTGCAGTAACAGGTCCTCTCTGAGAGGAAGCGGCCAAGGATCTTCTATGAGCAATTCCTGAAGATCCGGATACCAGGCCCTCCGTGGCCAATCTGGAACGACGAGTACTGCCGGAACCCTTGTTCGTCTTATGATCCTCAACACCTTTGGAATGAGGGGAAGTGGAGGGAACACCTATACCGACTGAAACACCCACGGAGTTACCAGGGCGTCCACTGCACTGGCTTGAGGGTCCCTTCACCTGGAACAATACCTCGGAAGCTACTTGTTGAGACGAGATGCCATCAGGTCTACTTGAGGGATTCCCCAACGCCTTGTCACTTCTGCAAATACATCTTGATGAAGAGCCCACGCTCCTGGATGGAGATCGTGTCTGCTGAGGAAGTCTGCTTCCCAGTTGTCCACGCCCGGAAGGAAGACTGCTGACAGAGCGCTCACGTGCTTTTCCGCCCAGCGGAGAACCCTTGTGGCCTCCGCCATTGCCGCTCTGCTCTTTGTTCCGCCCTGGCGGTTTACATACGCTACCGCTGTTACGTTGTCAGACTGAATCAGGACAGGTAGACCTCGAAGAAGGTGTTCCGCATGCAGAAGGCCGTTGTAAATGGCTCTTAACTCCAGAACGTTTATGTGGAGACAAGTTTCCTGGCTTGACCATTTTCCCTGGAAACTTCTTCCTTGTGTGACTGCACCCCAGCCTTCGGAGACTTGCATCCGTGGTCAGCAGGACCCAATCCTGGATTCCGAACCTGCGTCCCTCTAGAAGGTGAGAACTTTGCAGCCACCACAGGAGAAATTCATGTCCTGGAAGATAGACTTATTTTCCGGTGCATGTGCAGGTGAGACCCGGACCATTTGTTCAGCGGGTCCCACTGAACCACCCGGGCATGAAACCTGCCAAACGGAATGGTTTCGTAAGCCGCAACCATCTTCCCTAGCACTCAAGTGCATTGTTGAATCGACACTCTTGCCGGTTTCAGAAACTCCTTGACCATGCAATGGATTTCCAGAGCTTTTTCCGCCGGAAGAAACACTCTCTGTAGTTCCGTGTCTAGGATCATGCCCAAGAAGGGCAGCTGAGTTGTCGGGATCAACTGAGAATTTGGCAAATTTAGAATCCAACCATGATGTCGCAGAACAGTCAGGGAGAGTTCCACATTTCTTAGCAACTGCTCCTTTGATCTCGCCTTTATCAGGAGATCGTCCAAGTACGGGATAATTGTGACACCCTGCTTGCGTATGAGTACCATAATTTCCGCCATCACTTTGGTGAAGACCTTCGTGGCCGTGGAAAGCCCAAACGGCAACATCTAAAATTGGTAATGACAATCCTGCACCACAAATCTCAGGAAGGCCTGATGTGGAGGATATATCGGGACGTGTAAGTAGGCATCTTTTATGTCGACTGACGCCATAAAATATCCCCCCTTCTAAGCTGGAGATCACAGCTCGAAGAGATTCCATCTTGAACTTGAAAGTTTTCAAATACAGATTGAGGGATTTTAGGTTCAGGATCGGTATGACCGAGCCGTCCGGCTTTGGCACGACAAAGAGGCTCGAATAGAACCCTTCCCCCCGTTGGGACGGGGGAACCGGGACAATGACCCTCTGTTGACACAGCTTTTGTATTGCAGCATTTATTACTTCCCTTTCTGGGATAGAAACTGGCAAGGCTGATTTGAAAAATCGGTGGTGGGGCATCTCCTGAAACTCTAGTTTGTACCCTTGGGACACTATGTCTAAGACCCAAGGATCTAGGCCCGATTGAAACCAAACCTGACTGAAGATTCGGAGACGGGCCCCCACCGGCACGGACTCCCGTATGGGAGCCCCATTGTTAAGCGGTGGACTTGGTAGAGGCGGGGGAGGACTTTTGGTCCTGGGCGCCAGACACAGCAGGCGTCCTTTTTCCCATTCTTCTACCTTTTGAAGCGAGGAAGGACGAGCCCCTTCCTTTTTAATATTTATTAGGCTGAAAGGACTGCATCTGATAATGGAGCGTCTTTTTCTGTTGTGCGGGAACATAAGGAAGAAAATAAGATTTTACTTACCGATAAATCTATTTCTCGGAGTCCGTAGTGGATGCTGGGGTTCCTGAAAGGACCATGGGGAATAGCGGCTCCGCAGGAGACAGGGCACAAAAAGTAAAGCTTTTCCAGATCAGGTGGTGTGCACTGGCTCCTCCCCCTATGACCCTCCTCCAGACTCCAGTTAGGTACTGTGCCCGGACGAGCGTACACAATAAGGGAGGATTTTGAATCCCGGGTAAGACTCATACCAGCCACACCAATCACACCGTACAACTTGTGATCTAAACCCAGTTAACAGTATGATAACAGCGGAGCCTCTGAAAGAAGGCTTCCTTCAACAATAACCCGAATTTGTTAACAATAACTATGTACAATTATTGCAGATAATCCGCACTTGGGATGGGCGCCCAGCATCCACTACGGACTCCGAGAAATAGATTTATCGGTAAGTAAAATCTTATTTTCTCTATCGTCCTAGTGGATGCTGGGGTTCCTGAAAGGACCATGGGGATTATACCAAAGCTCCCAAACGGGCGGGAGAGTGCGGATGACTCTGCAGCACCGAATGAGAGAACTCCAGGTCCTCCTTAGCCAGAGTATCAAATTTGTAAAATTTTACAAACGTGTTCTCCCCTGACCACGTAGCTGCTCGGCAAAGTTGTAATGCCGAGACCCCTCGGGCAGCCGCCCAAGATGAGCCCACCTTCCTTGTGGAGTGGGCCTTTACAGATTTAGGCTGTGGCAGGCCTGCCACAGAATGTGCAAGTTGGATTGTGCTACAGATCCAACGAGCAATCGTCTGCTTAGACGCAGGAGCACCCATCTTGTTGGGTGCATACAATATAAACAACGAGTCAGATTTTCTGACTCCAGCTGTCCTTGCAATATATATTTTTAATGCTCTGACAACGTCCAGTAACTTGGAGTCCTCCAAGTCACTTGTAGCCGCAGGCACTACAATAGGCTGGTTCAGATGAAATGCTGACACCACCTTAGGGAGAAAATGCGGACGAGTCCGCAGTTCTGCCCTGTCCGAATGGAAAATCAGATATGGGCTTTTGTAAGATAAAGCTGCCAGTTCTGACACTCTCCTGGCCGAAGCCAGGGCTAGAAGCATGGTCACTTTCCATGTGAGATATTTCAAATCCACCTTTTTTAGTGGTTCAAACCAATGAGATTTTAGAAAGTCCAAAACCACATTGAGATCCCACGGTGCCACTGGAGGCACCACAGGAGGCTGTATATGCAGCACTCCCTTAACAAAGGTCTGGACTTCAGGGACTGAAGCCAATTCTTTTTGAAAGAAAATCGACAGGGCCGAAATTTGAACCTTAATAGATCCCAATTTGAGACCCATAGACAATCCTGATTGCAGGAAATGTAGGAATCGACCCAGTTGAAATTCCTCCGTCGGAGCACTCCGATCTTCGCACCACGCAACATATTTTCGCCAAATTCGGTGATAATGTTGCACGGTTACTTCCTTCCTTGCTTTAATCAAAGTAGGAATGACTTCTTCCGGCATGCCTTTTTCCTTTAGGATCCGGCGTTCAACCGCCATGCCGTCAAACGCAGCCGCGGTAAGTCTTGAAACAGACAGGGACCCTGCTGAAGCAAGTCCCTCCTTAGAGGTAGAGGCCACGGATCTTCCGTGATCATCTCTTGAAGTTCCGGGTACCAAGTCCTTCTTGGCCAATCCGGAACCACTAGTATCGTTCTTACGCCTCTTTGCCGTATAATTCTCAATACTTTTGGTATGAGAGGCAGAGGAGGAAACACATACACCGACTGGTACACCCAAGGCGTTACCAGCGCGTCCACAGCTATTGCCTGCGGATCTCTTGACCTGGCGCAATACCTGTCCAGTTTTTTGTTGAGGCGAGACGCCATCATGTCCACCATTGGTCTTTCCCAACGGGTTACCAGCATGTGGAAGACTTCTGGATGAAGTCCCCACTCTCCCGGGTGAAGATCGTGTCTGCTGAGGAAGTCTGCTTCCCAGTTGTCCACTCCCGGGATGAACACTGCTGACAGTGCTATCACATGATTCTCTGCCCAGCGAAGAATCCTTGCAGCTTCTGCCATTGCACTCCTGCTTCTTGTGCCGCCCTGTCTGTTCACATGGGCGACTGCCGTGATGTTGTCCGACTGGATCAACACCGGTTTTTCCTGAAGCAGAGGTTCTGCCTGGCTTAGAGCATTGTAGATTGCTCTTAGTTCCAGAATGTTTATGTGAAGAGACGTTTCCAGGCTCGTCCATACTCCCTGGAAGTTTCTTCCTTGTGTGACTGCTCCCCAGCCTCTCAGGCTGGCGTCCGTGGTCACCAGGATCCAATCCTGTATGCCGAATCTGCGGCCCTCCAATAGATGAGCACTCTGCAACCACCACAGAAGAGACACCCTTGTCCTTGGAGACAGGGTTATCCGCAGGTGCATCTGAAGATGCGACCCTGACCATTTGTCCAACAGATCCCTTTGGAAAATTCTTGCGTGGAATCTGCCGAATGGAATTGCTTCGTAAGAAGCCACCATTTTTCCCAGGACTCTTGTGCATTGATGTACAGACACCTTTCCTGGTTTTAGGAGGTTCCTGACAAGCTCGGATAACTCCTTGGCTTTTTCCTCCGGGAGAAAAACCTTTTTCTGAACCGTGTCCAGAATCATCCCTAGGAACAGCAGACGAGTTGTCGGCATTAACTGGGATTTTGGAATATTCAGAATCCACCCGTGCTGTTTTAGCACTTCTTGAGACAGTGCTAATCCCATCTCTAGCTGTTCTCTGGACCTTGCTCTTATTAGGAGATCGTCCAAGTATGGGATAATTAATATGCCTTTTCTTCGAAGAAGAATCATCATCTCGGCCATTACCTTTGTAAAGACCCGAGGTGCCGTGGACAATCCGAACGGCAGCGTCTGAAACGGATAGTGACAGTTTTGTACAACGAACCTGAGGTACCCCTGGTGTGAGGGGTAAATTGGAACGTGGAGATACGCATCCTTGATGTCCAAGGATACCATAAAATCCCCCTCTTCCAGGTTCGCTATCACTGCTCTGAGTGACTCCATTTTGAACTTGAACTTCTTTATGTACAGGTTCAAGGACTTCAGATTTAGAATAGGCCTTACCGAGCCATCCGGCTTCGGTACCACAAAAAGAGTGGAATAATACCCCTTCCCTTGTTGTAGAAGAGGTACCTTGACTATCACCTGCTGAGAGTACAGCTTGTGAATGGCTTCCAAAACCGTCTCCCTTTCGGAGGGGGACGTTGGTAAAGCAGACTTCAGGAAACGGCGAGGTGGATCTGTCTCTAGTTCCAACCTGTATCCCTGAGATATTATCTGCAGGATACAGGGATCTACTTGCGAGTGAGCCCACTGCGCGCTGTAATTTTTTAGACGACCGCCCACCGTCCCCGAGTCCGCTTGAGAAGCCCCAGCGTCATGCTGAGGCTTTTGTAGAAGCCGGGGAGGGCTTCTGTTCCTGGGAAGGAGCTGCCTGTTGCTGTCTCTTCCCTCGACCTCTGCCTCGTGGAAGATATGAATAGCCCTTTGCTCTCTTATTTTTAAAGGAACGAAAGGGCTGCGGTTGAAAAGTCGGTGCCTTTTTCTGTTGGGGAGTGACTTGAGGTAGAAAGGTGGATTTCCCGGCTGTAGCCGTGGCCACCAAATCTGATAGACCGACTCCAAATAACTCCTCCCCTTTATACGGCAAAACTTCCATATGTCGTTTTGAATCCGCATCGCCTGTCCACTGTCGCGTCCATAAAGCTCTTCTGGCCGAAATGGACATAGCACTTACCCGTGATGCCAGTGTGCAGATATCCCTCTGTGCATCACGCATATAAAGAAATGCATCCTTTATTTGTTCTAACGACAGTAAAATATTGTCCCTGTCCAGGGTATCAATATTTTCAATCAGGGACTCTGACCAAACTACCCCAGCACTGCACATCCAGGCAGTCGCTATAGCTGGTCGTAGTATAACACCTGCATGTGTGTATATACTTTTTTGGATATTTTCCATCCTCCTATCTGATGGATCTTTAAGTGCGGCCGTCTCAGGAGAGGGTAACGCCACTTGTTTAGATAAGCGTGTTAGCGCCTTGTCCACCCTAGGAGATGTTTCCCAGCGCTCCCTAACCTCTGGCGGGAAAGGGTATAATGCCAATAATTTCTTTGAAATTTTCAGCTTTTTATCAGGAGCAACCCACGCTTCATTACACACGTCATTTAATTCTTCTGATTCAGGAAAAACTATAGGTAGTTTTTTCACACCCCACATAATACCCTGTTTAGTGGTACCTGTAGTATCAGCTAAATGTAACGCCTCCTTCATTGCCAAAATCATATAACGTGTGGCCCTACTGGAAAATACGGTTGATTCGTCACCGTCACCACTGGAGTCAGTGCCTGTGTCTGGGTCTGTGTCGACCGACTGAGGCAAAGGGCGTTTTACAGCCCCTGACGGTGTTTGAGTCGCCTGGACAGGCACTAAATGATTGTCCGGCCGTCTCATGTCGTCAAACGACTGCTTTAGCGTGTTGACACTATCCCGTAGTTCCATAAATAAAGGCATCCATTCTGGTGTCGACTCCCTAGGGGGTGACATCCTCATATTTGGCAATTGCTCCGCCTCCACACCAATATCGTCCTCATACATGTCGACACACACGTACCGACACACAGGGAATGCTCCTAACGAAGACAGGACCCACTAGCCCTTTGGGGAGACAGAGGGAGAGTTTGCCAGTACACACCAAAAGCGCTATATATAACAGGGATAGCCTTATAATAAGTGCTCCCTTATAGCTGCTTTATATATATAAAAATATCGCCATAAATTTGCCCCCCCTCTCTGTTTTACCCTGTTTCTGTAGTGCAGTGCAGGGGAGAGACCTGGGAGCCGTCCTGACCAGCGGAGCTGTGAGAGGAAATGGCGCCGTGTGCTGAGGAGATAGGCCCCGCCCCTTTTTTGGCGGGCTCGTCTCCCGCTATTTAGTGAATCCAGGCAGGGGTTAAATATCTCCATATAGCCTCTGGGGGCTATATGTGAGGTATTTTTAGCCTTTATATAGGTTACATTTGCCTCCCAGGGCGCCCCCCCCCCAGCGCCCTGCACCCTCAGTGACTGCGTGTGAAGTGTGCTGAGAGGAAAATGGCGCACAGCTGCAGTGCTGTGCGCTACCTTTAGAAGACTGCAGGAGTCTTCAGCCGCCGATTTTGGACCTCTTCTGACTTCAGCATCTGCAAGGGGGCCGGCGGCGCGGCTCCGGTGACCATCCAGGCTGTACCTGTGATCGTCCCTCTGGAGCTGATGTCCAGTAGCCAAGAAGCCAATCCATCCTGCACGCAGGTGAGTTCACTTCTTCTCCCCTCAGTCCCTCGTTGCAGTGATCCTGTTGCCAGCAGGACTCACTGTAAAATAAAAAACCTAAGCTAAACTTTTTCTAAGCAGCTCTTTAGGAGAGCCACCTAGATTGCACCCTTCTCGGCCGGGCACAAAAATCTAACTGGAGTCTGGAGGAGGGTCATAGGGGGAGGAGCCAGTGCACACCACCTGATCTGGAAAATCTTTACTTTTTGTGCCCTGTCTCCTGCGGAGCCGCTATTCCCCATGGTCCTTTCAGGAACCCCAGCATCCACTAGGACGATAGAGAAAAGATGACTTACCCGCAGTAGCTGTAGACACCAGGTCATCGAGGCCGTCACCAAACAAGACACTACCTTTATAAGGGAGAGTTTCTATAGCTTTCTTGGAGTCGGCATCAGCATTCCATTGATGAATCCACAGCGCCCTCCTGGCATTGGCCCTTGATCCCAAGATGCCAATATTCCTCGCCGTATCCTTTAGGTAAGCTGCAGCGTCCCTGATATAACCAAGAGTCAAAAGAATGTTATCCTTATCAAGGGTATCCATGTCAGATGCCAAATTATCAGCCCACTTAGCAATAGCACTACTCACCCATGCCGACGCCACGGCAGGTCTGAGGAGTGCACAACGTAGTGACATAAACAGGATCCTTGAGGGCAGCCGTGTCAGGAGATGGAAGCGCCACTTTTTTTGACAGTCGGGACAGAGCCTTGTCCACATTGGGAGACGACTCCCACTTTTCTCTGTCGTCATAGGGGAAAGGATATGCCATAAAAATTCTCTTGGGAATCTGCCACCTTTTGTCAGGCGATTCCCAAACCTTTTCACAAAGAGCGTTCAGTTCATGAGGGGAGGAAACTTCACCGCAGGCTTTTTCCCTTTAAATAAACAAACCCTTGTATCTGGAACAGGAGGTTCCTCAGAAATATGTAAAACATATTTAATAGCCACAATCATGTACTGAATACTCTTTACTAATTCTGGATGTAAACTGGCTTCACTAAAGTGGACACTGGAATCAGAGTCCGTGTCGGTATCCGTATCTGCCATCTGGGTAAAGGAACGTTTCTGTGACCCTGAGGGGGCCTGTACCTGAGACAAAGCGTCCTCCATGGATTTTCTCCACGTTTGTGTCTGATAATCAGATTTATCCAGCCTCTTAGACAATAACGCCACATTTGCATTCAATGTACTCAACATATTCACCCAATCAGCAGTCGGCTGTGCCGACAGAGTCACTCCCAAATCCTACTCTGCGCCCCCAGTAACTTCCTCCGGGGAGAAGCACTCAGACTCACAGACATGTCAACACACTGTACCGACACACACACACACACACTGGCATTAGGGGACAGACCCACAGGGAAGACTGTTAGAGAGAACACAGAGGGAGTATACCAGCTCACACCCCAGCTGCCCATATACTACTAAAAAAATAATATATGATCACTGCGCTGTTTTAATATTTTATATATATATATATATATATATATATATATATATATATATATATATATACATACACACACATACACACACACACACACACACACACACACATATATATATATAATGGAAAGACGAGGCGGCACTCAGAGGCTTGTAACTGCAATCATATATTGGTACAAATGGTGCAAATCAAATCAACGTTTCGGGGACCTAGTCCCCTTCTTCAGGATCATCCTGAAGAAGGGGACTAGGTCCCCGAAACGTTGATTTGATTTGCACCATTTGTACCAATATATGATTGCAGTTACAAGCCTCTGAGTGCCGCCTCGTCTTTCCATTATACACCACCGGTTTTCGGTTGGGGAGGGCACCAGAGCAGCATCAGTCCAGCATTGGACTAAGTGGAGTGCCGGAGCAGTTGTTCACATATTATATATATATATATATATATATATATATATATATATATATATATATATATATATATATAGATAGATAGATATAGATAGATATAGATAGATATATATAGATAGATATAGATATAGATCATCAATTGACTGTGCCCCCCCCCCCCCCCCCATTTTGCTCCCTGTACTTTAAAGGAGAGTGGAGATCCGGCCCAGCGTCTCTGCATGCTCTGTGAAGAGAGAAAATGGCGCTGGCAAGCTGTGCGGCTAAGCCACGCCCCCACCCGGCACGCTGTAGTCACGCTCAAATTCATATTATTAAACTGGCGGGGTCTCATATTTAGTGCCCAGGCACCCATAATATGCTTTTTTGCCAGTGAAAACTCCAGTAACCTGCTGCCCAGGGCGCTCCCCTTGCACCCTGTGAGTGCCGTTGGTGTGTGTGTGTGTGTGTGTGGGAGCATGGAGCATAGCGCTACCGCTGCGCTGTACCTTCGTTACAGAAGTCTTCTGCCTTCTGTATACTCACCCGGCTTCTTTCTTCTGGCTTCTGTGAGGGGGTTGACGGCGCGGCTACGGGAACAAGCAGCTAGGCGCACCAAGTGATCGAACCCTCTGGAGCTAATGGTGTCCAGTAGCCTAAGAAGCAGAGCCCTTAACTCAGAAGAAGGTCTGACTTCTCTCCCCTCACTCCCACGAAGCAGAGAGCCTGTAGCCAGCAGGTCTCTCTGAAAATAAAAAAGCCTAACAAAGTCTTTTCAGAGAAACTCAGTAGAGCTCCCCTAGTGTGTGTCCAGTCTCTCCTGGGCACAGAATCTAACTGAGGTCTGGAGGAGGGGCATAGATGGAGGAGCCAGTTCACACCCATCCAAAGTCTTATAGTGTGCCCATGTCTCCTGCGGATCCAGTCTATACCCCATGGTCCTTTTGGAGTCCCCAGCATTCTCTAGGACGTAAGAGAAATAGGTTAAAGCATGCTGTTCCCATCATGGCAGGGTGATTTAGTCTTCATTACCCCCTTCCTTACCTCCAGCACTACCCACCCCAAAGCCCCTCCTTGCACCCAGTACTATCCCAGCTGCTATCTACCCTTACCCCCTCCCTACCCCCAGCACTACCTACCCCTAACCCAATCCTGGCACCCAGTACTGCTCCATCTCCTATCAACCCATACCCCCTCCCGACCCCTAGCACTGCCTGTCCCTAACACCCTCCTGGTACCCAGTTCTGCTTCAGCTGCTATCTACCCTTACCGCCTACCTACCCCCAGCACTGCCTTCTCAAAACCCCCTCCTTACCCCCACCAATACTACCCCCAGAACTGCCTGCACCTAATCCCCTTCTTGCCCCACCAGTACTGCCCTAGCCATTATCTACCTTTCCCCCACCCTACCCCGAGCACTGCTTACCGCTAACTCCCTCCTAGCTCTAGTACTGCCCCAGCATCTATCTACCCTTCCCCTAGCACTGACTGCCCTTACCCACCTCTACCCCAACTTCTCCCTGCTTCTTCCCCCAGCTCTACCCAACTGCTGCTTGCCCTTACGACCCTCCTGCCACGAGCACTGCCTAAGCTACTCCCTATAAGATGTGATGGTACCCAGAAACAGTGGAGTAGGACCCAAATTTTTCAAAGTGAGGGGCCCCAGGGACCCACAGTTTGTCGCTCAGCGCGATCACTGTGAAGTGTGTTAAGGGGGGTACAAACGGAGAGATCCGTGTTTAAACTCCAAGCAATCTGACTAGATTGCTTAGATTTTAAGCAGGGATCTGTCGTGTATATGCCCCCCAACGATAGCGATGCGCGGCTATCGCCGGTGCTAGATTGAGCCTGCATGCAGGCTCAATCTAGCGGGTCGCTCACTTCACCGTTGTGTGAAGTGAGCGCCCCCCCCCGTCCGTCCGTCCCCTCGCTCAGCATATCGAGCTGTGCTGAGAGGGGGGAGAGATGTGTGCTGAGCGGTCTGTGTTAAGATTGCTCAGCACACATCTCCTCCCGTCAGTACCCCCCTTTAGAGTAAAGTGTGATGGAATTTTAAAATTAAATTACGGAGATAAAGGGGTATATGCAATTCACGGCGAATCGCGGCAAATTATCGCCGTTTTTAAATTCGACACAATTCGACAGGTGAATTCCGGCAGGTGGCTGCCGGAATTCACCATATTCAATGAAAAACGGATTCGACAGTCCCGCGGGCGAAAAACGGCCGATTTGCCGGATTTTGCCGCGATTTAAAAAAAACGGGGAAAAACACGAAAAAAAAAATGGCGTGGGGTCCCCCCTCCAAAGCATAACCAGCCTCGGGCTCTTCGAGCTGGTCCTGGTTCCAAAAATGCGGGGGGGAAATTGGGCAGGGATCCCCCGTATTTTTAAAACCAGCACCGGGCTCTGCGCCTGGTGCTGGTGCAAAAAATACGGGGGACAAAAAGAGTAGGGGTCCCCCGTATTTTTTACACCAGCATCGGGCTCCACTAGCTGGACAGATAATGCCACAGCCGGGGGTCACTTTTATGCAGTGCCCTGCGGCCGTGGCATTAAATATCCAACTAGTCACCCCTGGCCGGGGTACCCTGGGGGAGTGGGGACCCCTTCAATCAAGGGGTCCCCCCCCCAGCCACCCAAGGGCCAGGGGTGAAGCCCGAGGCTGTCCCCCCCCATCCAAGGGCTGCGGATGGGAGGCTGATAGCCTTGAGTAAAATGACAAGAATATTGTTTTTTCCAGTAGTACTACAAGTCCCAGCAAGCCTCCCACGCAAGCTGGTACTTGGAGAACCACAAGTACCAGCATGTGGGAGAAAAACGGGCCCGCTGGTACCTGTAGTACTACTGGGAAAAAAAATAAGAATTTACTTACCGATAATTCTATTTCTCGGAGTCCGTAGTGGATGCTGGGGTTCCTGAAAGGACCATGGGGAATAGCGGCTCCGCAGGAGACAGGGCACAAAAAAGTAAAGCTTTTACCAGATCAGGTGGTGTGCACTGGCTCCTCCCCCTATGACCCTCCTCCAGACTCCAGTTAGGTACTGTGCCCGGACGAGCGTACACAATAAGGGAGGCAATTTGAATCCCGGGTAAGACTCATACCAGCCACACCAATCACACCGTACAACTTGTGATCTAAACCCAGTTAACAGTATGATAACAGAAAGAGCCTCTTAAAGATGGCTCCTTAACAATATAACCCGAATTTGTTAACAATAACTATGTACAGTATTGCAGATAATCCGCACTTGGGATGGGCGCCCAGCATCCACTACGGACTCCGAGAAATAGAATTATCGGTAAGTAAATTCTTATTTTCTCTATCGTCCTAAGTGGATGCTGGGGTTCCTGAAAGGACCATGGGGATTATACCAAAGCTCCCAAACGGGCGGGAGAGTGCGGATGACTCTGCAGCACCGAATGAGAGAATTCCAAGTCCTCTTTTGCCAGGGTATCAAATTTGTAGAATTTTACAAACGTGTTTTCCCCCGACCACGTAGCTGCTCGACAGAATTGTAATGCCGAGACCCCTCGGGCAGCCGCCCAAGATGAGCCCACCTTCCTTGTGGAATGGGCCTTAACAGATTTAGGCTGTGGCAGGCCTGCCACAGAATGAGCAAGTTGAATTGTGTTACAAATCCAACGAGCAATCGTCTGCTTAGAAGCAGGGGCACCCAACTTGTTGGGTGCATATAGTATCAACAGCGAGTCAGATTTTCTGACTTCAGCCGTCCTTGAAATGTATATTTTTAAGGCTCTGACAACGTCCAACAACTTGGAGTCCTCCAAGTCGCCAGTGGCCGCAGGCACCACAATAGGTTGGTTCAGGTGAAACGCTGATACCACCTTAGGGAGAAAATGCGGACGAGTCCTCAGTTCTGCCCTATCCGAATGGAAGATTAGATAAGGGCTTTTATAAGATAAAGCCGCCAATTTAGATACTCTCCTGGCGGAAGCCAGGGCCAGTAACATAGTCACTTTCCATGTGAGATATTTAAAATCCACCTTTTTCAATGGTTCAAACCAATGGGATTTGAGGAAATCTAAAACTACATTTAGATCCCACGGTGCCACCGGAGGCACCACAGGAGGCTGTATATGCAGTACTCCTTTAACAAAAGTCTGTACCTCAGGAACTGAGGCCAATTCTTTTTGGAAGAATATTGACAGGGCCGAAATTTGAACCTTAATAGATCTCAATTTGAGACCCATAGACAATCCTGATTGTAGGAAATGTAGGAAACGACCCAGTTGAAATTCCTCCGTCGGAACACTCCGATCCTCGCACCACGCGACATATTTTCGCCAAATGCGGTGATAATGTTTCGCGGTGACTTCCTTCCTTGCCTTAATCAAGGTAGGAATGACTTCTTCTGGAATGCCTTTCCCTTTTAGGATCTGGCGTTCAACCGCCATGCCGTCAAACGCAGCCGCGGTAAGTCTTGAAAGAGACAGGGACCCTGTTGTAGCAGGTCCCTTCTCAGAAGTAGAGGGCACGGGTCGTCCGTGACCAACTCTTGAAGTTCCGGGTACCAAGTCCTTCTTGGCCAATCCGGAGCCACTAGTATTGTTCTTACTCCTCCTCACCGTATAATCTTCAATACCTTTGGTATGAGAGGCAGAGGAGGAAACACATATACTGATTTGTACACCCAAGGTGTTACCAGTGCGTCCACAGCTATTGCCTGTGGATCTCTTGACCTGGCGCAATACTTGTCCAGTTTCTTGTTGAGGCGAGACGCCATCATGTCTACCATTGGTCTTTCCCAACAGTTTATTAGCATGTGGAAGACTTCTGGATGAAGACCCCCCTCTCCCGGGTGAATATCGTGTCTGCTGAGGAAGTCTGCTTCCCAGTTGTCCACGCCCGGGAAGAACACTGCTGACAGTGCTATTACGTGATTCTCCGCCCAGCGAAGAATCTTGGCAGCTTCTGCCATTGCACTCCTGCTTCTTGTGCCGCCCTGTCTGTTTACATGGGCGACCGCCGTGATGTTGTCCGACTGAATCAACACCGGTTTTCCTTGCAGGAGTGGTTCCGCCTGGCTTAGAGCATTTTAGATTGCTCTTAGTACCAGAATGTTTATGTGAAGAGACTTTTCCAGGTTCGTCCATACCCCCTGGAAGTTTCTTCCTTGTGTGACTGCTCCCCAACCTCTCAGGCTGGCGTCCGAGGTCACCAGGATCAAATCCTGTATGCCGAATCTGCGGCCCTCCAATAGATGAGCCTTTTGCAACCACCACAGAAGATATACCCTTGTCCTTGGCGACAGGGTTATTCGCAGGTGCATCTGAGGATGCGACCCTGACCATTTGTCCAACAGATCCCTTTGGAAAATTCTTGCATGGAATCTGCCGAATGGAATTGCTTCGTAAAAAGCCACCATTTTTCCCAGGACTCTTGTGCATTGATGTACAGACACCTTTCCTGGTTTTAGGAGGTTCCTGACATGTCGGATAACTCCTTGGCTTTTTCCTCGGGAAGAAAAACCTTTTTCTGAACCGTGTCCAGAATCATCCCTAGGAACAGCAGACGTATCGTCGGAAAACAGCTGCGATTCTTGGAATATTTAGAATCCAGTCGTGCCGTCGAAGAACTACTTTAGATAGTGCTCTTCCGACCTCCAACTGTTCTCTGGAACTTGCCCTTTTTAGGTCGTGCAAGTAAGGGATAATTTAGATGCCTTTTTTCTTTGAAGAAACATCTTTTCGGCCATTACCTTGGTAAAAAGGCCCGGGGTGCCGTGGATAATTCAAACGGCATCGTCTGAAACTGATATTGACAGTTCTGTACCACGAACCAGAGGTACCCTTGATGAGAAGGACAAAATTTGGACATGGAGGTAATCCTTGATGTCCAGGGACACCATATAGTCCCCTTTTTTCCGGTTCGCTATCACTGCTCTGAGTGACTTTATCTCGATTTGAACCTTTTATGTAAGTGTTCAAAACATTTTAGATTTAGACTATGTGTCACCAAGCCGTCTGGCTTCAGTACCACAATATAGTGTGGAAAAATAATACCCTTTTCCTTGTCGTAGGAGGGGTACTTTGATTATCACCTGCTGGATATACAGCTTGTGAATTGTTTCCAATGCTGCCTCCCTGTCGGAGGGAGCCGTTGGTAAAGCAGACTTCAGGAACCTGCGAGGAGAAGATGTCTCGACTCTCCAATCTTTACCCCTGGGATAATACTCGTACGATCTAGGGGTCAACTTGCGAGTGATCCCACTGCGCCCTGAGACTCTTGAGACTACCCCCCCACCTTGAGTCCGCTTGCACGGCCCCAGCGTCATGCTGAGGACTTGGCAGACGCGGTGGAGGGCTTCTTTTCCTGGGAAAGGGCTGCCTGCTGCAGTCTACTTCCCTTACCTCTATGTCTGGGCAGATATGACTGGCCTTTTGCCTGCATGCCCTCATGGGAAAGGAAAGATTGAGGCTGAAAAGACGGTGTCTTT